>NW_012156470.1:57451-67612 GCF_000151545.1 Saprolegnia parasitica CBS 223.65 | reverse complement strand
AGCTCGAGCGCGCCAAGACACACGACGCGTACTGGAATGCGTGCCAGCTCGATATGATGGCCACGGGCAAGGTATCCCACATCTGATCTCTTATGGAAAGCCTCAATATGGCGGTCTAGATGCAAGGGTATCTGCGCCAGTACTGGGGCAAGAAGATCCTCGAGTGGAGTGCGACGCCCGAGGAAGGCCACGCATTCGCAGTCGTTCAGAACGCCAAGTACAACCTCGACGGCTACGACCCGAACGGCTACGCCGGCGTCGCCTGGTCTTTTGGGTATCGACAGACATCTTGGTCCACTGGACAAGTCATGTGTCGTCTGTAGGAAGCACGATCGCGTCTTCTCCGAGCGGCCGGTGTACGGCACGGTGCGCTACATGGGCGCGCGCCGCCTCAACGACATCTTCGACATGCCAGCGTACATTGCGCTCGTCAAGCAGCGCTGCGCCGATGCCAAACTGCCGCATGTGCTTTGCAGTCGCCAGCCAACGCCGCGCGCGGCCAGTCGAGAGCCTCCAGCAAGGCACAGCGCAACGACACGCCGCCTCCTGCCCCAACCGAGCACAAGAAGCGCCGACCTCGGTCTCGAAAGAAGAAGACGCAGACGCCGCCGTCGGGCACGGCCGCCTAAGCGTTTTCATCGTATAATGGACATATTTGGTCCAATACACTGTACACTTTCGACGCTGGTGTACGGAAATTGGCAGGAGCGATTTCTCGCACTGTAGACCTCGCTCGATCACGGGACGTTGCGTTTTGTACGCTTTAATGTGTACTCTATCGACGTGCCAAGATACAGTGATTTTGATTTTGAACGCGATTTGGTCGATCGTGAGTCCTGCGGCGGCGACAACCACGAGCCCATTGTCGTGGATTGGCCAAAAATGGAAGTGAATTACACCAATGAAACCGATTAGATTTAAATTTTATTACATACTGGTTTCGTATGATGGGCCTCAAGTGCCACCAAAGAATCAAATGGCCTATCATGCCGGGAGGGTATGCAGTTGAAGCCTCGGTTTGGTCAGCGAGGCGCCAGCTCCGAGCGCCAGGACATGCCGCGACGACCTCATCGATAGCTCAATTTGCTGCGAATGTGCTAGGCAGCCTGATTTTGAGATTGTCCACATCGTCGCTCGGCGCATCGGTGTCTCGAGTGATTGAGCACAGAGTCAGAAGAATCAACCCTACTGCCACTTGAATTCCACCGCATCAGCACTCCGCATTATTAGCTCTCCGAAAGCCTGACCTCGCTCCAAGTCTTGCGTATGTACGAGGTACACTGTACTGTCGCGACGGACATCGGTCAACGGGGGCGAGGTCGACTCAACTCACAACCGTATTGTGCCGGGTTCGTCTCTACAACGTGTACCCACATCTTTCTTTCCCAGCGACGTGCCATGCATTGTGTCGATTCATGCAAGCAGTACGTAGTGGGCGGTCACGCAACGCAAACGACAGAGTGCTAAACTGCGGGTATGCATTCTCCATGGTCAATGCTTACATGGTGCGCTTGTAGATCTTGCTGAGGAGCATGTGGAAGACGGTCGCGGGCATGTTGTTGACGGCGCCGATGAGCTTGCAGAGCTCGTCGTAGCTCTCGTTCTCGTATTTGCGGTAGACGCCCTCGAGGTCGAGCGTGACGTAGAGCGCCTTGATGACGGCAATCGACGCCTCGTTGTTCTTGCCATAGTGCTCCTTGATGACCGCACGCTGCTCGGGCGTCGCGCGGGCCAGCGCCTGGACGACGAGCCAGCTGCACTTGTTGTCCTGGATGTCCGTGCCAATCTAGCAAGAGCATATGAGTTCTTTTCGAGACAGTCGTCCTACGAGGGAGCTCACATACCTTGCCAAGGACTTCCGGGTCGGCGTAGCAGTCGAGGTAGTCGTCCTGGACCTGGAAATACTCGCCGATCTTGACGCAGATCTCCTGCGCAAGCGTGTAGCACGCCGGGTCCGAGACGCCGCTACGCATCCAGCGTGAGCGCTTCTTCCATTGCCATCAGGAGTACCTCAGGAACATGGCCGAGGCCGCCGAGAGGTAGAACGTGTAGTACGCCGTCTTGAAGACAACGATCTTCTGGTGACTACAAATCGCACGCTGCATGAGTATCGTCGTGCATGAAAATGAGGTCATCGCACCGTTCGATCGTGAAGCGGTCGAGGTTCGTCGGGCCGTCAAGCGGCTGCGACGTCAAGTCGAGGAGCTGGCCGAGTTCCGTCTGGAAGATGACCTGCTCACAGCATAAGACACTGTTGCAAGGCGATATCCATGGACTACCTCCTGGAAGGTCTCGACGAGGTCGAGGTAGTAGCTCTCGCCGCGGAAGTGCGTCTTGAGGATTTGGTAGACAAACGACTCGAGCAAGAACGCGTCGTTGATGGCGATCTGCTTGACCTTGGGGATGCGGTACCAGCACGGCTGGCCACGGCGCGTGATCGAGTCGTCCATGACGTCGTCGGCGACGAGGAAGAACGCCTGGAGCTACAGAGCACCATGCATGAGCATGGCCGCTTCGTCATGCTCTAGGTGTACGGACCCATTCAATGCACCAGCCGAGGATCGCCGCCTTCTTACGGGCCTCGGGCGTCAAGCCCTTGCCCTGCGTCAAGGCTTCGGCGCTACGCATGCAACGTTAACATCCTCCTTCCCAGCAAGGCCATGATCGCACCAGTGGATGACGCTGATGCCACGGTTCAGCTTGCCGCCAATGCAGTTGTAGTCGATCATCTAGCAGGGACCATCGCATCATGAGCGGCTGTCTACTTGACTGCCATGCGTACCTCGTTGACCCAGTCGATGGCCTCCTGCGGCATCGTGTACTTGGTCTTCATCGTCGTGAGGACCTCTTCCTTGAGCTCATAGCAGATCTTGATGAACTCTACGAGGAAGCGTCCATGAGCTCGCATCCTCGTCTCTTCCTCGAGCTACCGTCAATCTCTTGCTGCTTGCTGGTCGTCGTCATGGTCGTCTGCGTCTCAAGGGGCCAAAGTGGAAATGCCCTCCCGTCGGCCTGGCGCCCGTCACGCAACGCTCTGATTGGCTGAAAATGGCATTTGCAACGCTGGACCAATCAAATCGCCTTGCGCCAGAAGCGGAGCGGGCGACGTCAACTTGGACTGTCCCTTCCAGCGTCTCGATGTAAATGCATAGTGTCGACCAGGATGCACAGGTTGTCTACTGCGACTTCACTACTCCAATGCCAAGTCCTAGCCAAGAAGAAGCACACTCCTCAGGCGCTCTTTGGGACACGGACGATCGAGCGTCGTGGCACGGGATGATGACGCCAAGGCCGCCACCCAACGTCATATCCAGCATGGAGTTTCCTCTCGCTTCGTCCTCCTTCGTTAGCAGACGATAGTGTGGTTCATCTATGGCGTGCTCGCTTGGACGCGTGCCTCAAAGAACGCGAGCGCATCGTCCCATAGCTCGATCGGAAGACGTTCGGCGACATGAAACCACGCTTCGATCTGCACGTTGCCTACGTAAATGCGATCAACTTGTACAAGGCGTAGATGAAGAGGGCATCATACCAGACGGCCGAGCATGGACGTCCATGGCTTGTTGCGAGCTTTTGAGCCGTCGGAGGTAGGCGACGAGGAGCATGCAGTGGACGTCGGTCTCGAGAATGACGCAGTTGTCGGCGTCGCCGTCGCAGATGGCAATCAGCGTCGGGAACAACGCGTCTTTGAACCTACTCCATGGTATCCTCGTTGGTTATATGATGCTGAGAGCGAAATGCGTACCGCGGTTCGCAAAAGAAGGCAAACGGCAGGTTGGTGAGGCGCTGGATCATGCTCACGTGGCCCCAGCGCAGCGTTTCTTGGTGCGATGCGTGGCGCAGCGCATAGTGCCCGAGCAGCACGACGACTTGAACGACGAGGTCGTCGAGGCACCGGTCTGTTTGGTGTTTGTTGAGGACACTCGCGACAAGATGGAGAAACGTCGGCTGATTGAGCGGCGACCCGAGCGTGTCTTGGAACCACACGAGATCGAGGCGCGCAATGTTGTTGAGCACGTGGAGTACGAGTGTCGCAAAGGCGACGCTGCTCGGCGTGACGGTGCTTTCGTGACAGTCGTGGAAGAGCTGGAGCGGGAACCAGCTCACAAGTGCGGCGACGATCCCGACCAGGCCCGTGCTCTTGAGGATCTTGACGAGCGGCAGTCGGAGGTCGGCCATCGACACCACGAGCGTCTTGGTGCACGTCGTCGTGAGCGCAGCGAGAAAGTGCACGCACGACACGAGGAGCCGGAAGCTCTCGTCGCCCTCCGCTGGTGGGGTCGGCACTTGGGCCAACTTGTCGACGATGCGAAACAGAATGCCAGAATTAACAATGTACCTAGGAGAACTTGACGCCTTTGATAAAAAGCAAAAAGACATTACCGAATGACGTCTTGGCGCACCATGTCCATCTTGGGCGACGACGGGCTCACAAGTGTCATGGCGACAGCCGGAAATGCCCAAAGCAGCACCGTGTGGCGGCCGTCGTCGTCGTCGGTGACGGTCAAGCCCCAGCGCAAGACGTCCACGAGCGGCAAGACGAGGTTGTCGGCCAGAAGACACTCGACGTTGGTGCGCTGGCCTCCGCACACGAGCAAGAGCACGCGGAGTGCACTGACCATCGTCTCGGCGTTGCCGCTGCGCTGAGCGTACGTCAACGCGCGGACCGTCAACGTCAGGCCGCGCAGTTTGCGAAAAAGGTGGAGCGCCGCGTCGCCGTCGGTTGTCGACTGCAGAAACCGCGAGACGTCCGCCAGCCCCTTGTCCACGTCACTCTACCATTCCCAGGGTGAGAAGCATATGATGCCACGGACACGCACCGGTGATGCGAGCGATTGTACGAGACCTTGGACTTGTGCAGCAAGCGTCGGCGCGTGCGCCGGCACGGGACCTTGGAACCCATGCTTTGTGTGCGCCTTCATGCGGTCGCGCAGGCGCTGGGCGTTCTTGTTCATCGTTCGCGCCATGCTTGTCTCGAGCGAGAGCAAGTGCTGCGCCATCTTTTCTTGCGGGTGCGAGCTTCGAGGACGTCGCGGCTTCTTGGCTTGCTGGTACGAGAGCCGGCGCGCTTGCACGCCCTCGTGGCGTCGCTGAATGTCGTGGATCTTTTGCGTCAGCGAGGCTTCCTTGGCTTTGGCCAGTGCTCGGATGCTCGCAGCCTACATGGTATACAGAGTAGAACCAGCAGCTCGGCTATGTCAAAAGAGAGTCTACCTTGAGACTCGCCTTCTTTTTGATTTCATCCAAGACTATCTCCCGGCGCGAGGCCACGTGGTCGAGGCGTTGTTGCAGCTTCAAAAACGATTAGAGTCGAGTGGTGCCAAGTCAAGTGCGTACTTCGATCTTGCGGTCTTGGTGGATCATACTTTGTATAAAGTTGATTTCGTCCACTTTGGTGTTTTCCGACCCGGCCTTGGTGACGATCCAGCGCAAATGGGCTTCCTTGAGCCGATCCGCGCGGTCCAATTTCGCCCACATGAGTTGCTACAAGGTACACCATGAGACGAGAAGCAGCGCCGAGAGAACAAACCTCTTGCTTCTTGCGCGACGACGCATTGCGAGACGTGACGTGCTGCATGCGCTCGGCCGCTAGTCGAATGCGCGACAACTACCACGACGGTCGCCTCATGTTGTCAAGGTCCAGGAAGAGACATACCCGCGCCGACTCGATCGCGTGCTTGTTGGCTGTGACCGTGTCGAGCCGCTGCTCGGAGAGGAGTTTTGTCTCGGACGGCGACCGCTTTGGCTTGCGTGGCAAGCTGAGCTTGGGCTGGTACTTGGGCGACGATGCGGGTGCTCTACGGTGTCCATGATACTTCGAAAGCAACCACTTTAGTATACGGGACGGGCCGGGGCTTGGCTTTGGAGCGGGGGTCGGACCCATTGGACGACGTGCTGTTGCGACGATGGTGATGGTGCGTCGACTTTGGCGTCGACCGCGGGTAGACCTTGGCCATGTGCTCGAGCGCCTTGGCGACCGTGGGCTTGTCGGCGTTAGAGCCTTTCTTGACTTCCCATGCAAGCGACTTTTGCGTCGAGCTCTTGGTCTGCATTTGAATGAGCTCGAGGAGCTACACCAAGACGCATGAGACGTCGCAAAGAAGAGGCAAGATGGAACGTGCCTTGATAAAGTCATCTTGGCAGGCTTGGAGAACCCGCGCCGCGTCTTCGCAGCGGGATGGGATGCTCTCGAGCTCGCACATGCAGTAGAGCTCGTCCACAGCGCTGTCACTGCATGAGCACGCATCGTCATGGAGATCGTACCTATTAACGTTGCGCACGAGGTACTCCCAGAGCCGCTGCTTGAAGGAGACGCGGCCCATCTCTTCGTCGTCGTCGTCGTGGGTGCCAACATCGTCCTCCTCGACCTGCTCGACGTCGTCGTCGGGCTTGTCTTCGTCGTCGCTGCCATACACGCTCTCTACCATGCATCGTCGCATCCCATGCAGATTGCCGCATGGCATCCACGCCGGCGTACCTCGACTCGGGCTCGGACAGGCATCGTCTTCCCTCGCATCGTCAAGGTCGTCGTCGTCGACCTCCTTGTCCTCGTCTTCCTCGTCGTTGTCCATCGCGGGATGCATCGCTTCGAGCTTCATCGAGGGCGCGCTCCTCATGGCCTTGGTCCGCGCTCTGTCCGTCTCGAGCATGGCGGCGTCCAAGTTCAAGTAGATGCGACAGTAGCGCCGGCCGACGAAGTGATGCGCCGGTTCGCGGATCTGTAGCTCGCGAACCTCCCGCAAATTATATGCATTTTCGCGGGATTTCGATCTTTTTTCTTCCGTCGAACCAGCCTGCGCCATCAGCATGTCGACGATCGACATCAAGCTCGCCCGCGTCGACCGCATCTACCGGCCCCATGTACGCAGGCTCACGGCCTATGGCCCATGGCCTATGGCTCATTCTGCCTGCTGCCTGCGTAGGAGCTCGTCCAAGGTCATGTCATCATCCATGCGACCAACGCGTTCGCCCACCAAGGCATTAGCATGCGCGTCGAGGGCAGCGCGAAGCTCCAGCTGAGCGCCAAGAGCGTCGGGCTCTTCGAGGCCTTTTACAACACGGTCGCGCCGCTCGAGCTCGTCTACTTCCACATCCCGATCATCGGTCCGGGCAAGGTGCCGGTGGGGATCACCAAGGTGCCATTTGAGTTTGAGCTGCTCGGCGCCAACCCCAAGCAGTGCTTTGTCGAGACGTACCATGGCGTGTACGTCAGCGTCAAGTACGACATCATATGCGACTGCGTTCGCGGCCTCATGAAGAAGAACCTCCACAAGACGCTCGAGTTCATCGTCGAGGTCCCGCTGCGCGACGCGCTGCCCGACGCTCCGGAAGAGTTTACCATCACGCCCGACAAGATCGAAAACCTCCGCGTTCGCGTCTACGTCCATGTCTCTAGCGCATTCTCATATGCCTGCATTAGAACACGATGCGCAACATCCCATCCTTCCGCATCTCGGGGCGCATCCACCGAACCAACTGCCCCGTCAACATGCCCTTTACGGGCGAGATCACGGTCGAGGCGGCGTCCGCGCCCATCAAGAGCATCGAGCTCCAGCTCATCCGGGTCGAGAGCGTGGGTACGGATCGAGCCGCATCGATGCCATGAGCTCATGCCAGTTTGCATCTAGTACACGCCGAAGGCATCGCCCGGGACGGTACGTGCGATCGCAGCACTTCCACCGTGCTAAGCGCCTTCTACTGCGTAGCGACCGAGATCCAGAACGTCCAGATTGGCTGGGGCAATGTGACGCAGCAGGTTGCAATCCCGATCTACATGATCTTCCCGCGCTTGTTTACGTGCCCGTCCATGCTCACGCCAGGTCCGTGGCCGTGACGCTGGCATTGGTATGAGCGTGCTGTAGGCTTCAAGGTGCAGTTCGAGGTCAATGTTGTCGTGCTCTTCGAAGACGGCTACATGATCACCGAGAACTTCCCGATCCATCTCTACCGCTGACCGACCGCTTGAAATGTAGCAGCGATAATCTTCTTGTGTTACGTCGAGGGTTGCTTCTTATTCCTGCGCCGTCCAATTCATCATGAGCGACGCATTCTCCAGCTGTGCGTCACAGAGGCGCGTCGTCGTGTCAAACGCCACCGCCTTGGGTGGGTACGCGGACCGCAGTTCAAACTCGCGCGTCTGAGCTTCGGGAATCTACGCACGCACGCCGTATGATGAGCCCATCCCTCTCTAGATACGCCATTACTTCGTGGCGCACAAAACGCCAGAGCAGCTCGAGCGGGTCCGTCTTTTGGAAGCGACGCAAGAGCCGGCCGCCCGTCGCTGTTCGGATCTGAATGCGCGTCACCGACGGGCCATCTACCAGAAGCGTCGCGTGAGCAATCTTCGTTCAAGATACAAGCGTATGTCGCACCCGCAGGCTCCTCGGGCATCGGGGCCAAGACCGGTGGTGCGGCAACGACCGAGGGCTTCTCTTCAATGACCATATCATCGTCGCTGTCATCATTGCCGCCGCCTTCGAGAGACGCCGCAATCGCTGCGGCCAGCTGCTCCTCCTCCGAGGCATCGTACAAGCTCGTCGCACGGGCCGGCGGTGCAGGCGCCTACGTCGTTGGGTCAGGATGCATGCACGCTCGGGTGGTTACCGTACGGCTTGCGCTTGCGGGCGCGCGGGTGGCGCGGTCTCCATGTCGTTCAGGCAGCAAAAGTCCGAGACTAGACGCTTATCAGCATCCAAAGGTAGCGAGGTCGTATAGAGCGTACGCTTCTCCGTCATGACGCCGGGTTCGATAAAGTTGTGCCATTCCACGAGCTTCGCGCCCGTGCGCGGGTCGAGAATGCACACGATGGGCAAGAGGCCCTCGTCGACTTGGTACAAGGCGCAAAACTTCTTGCCGTGCTCGTTGTTGGCGGGCGTCTAGAGTGCAATAACCATGAGCCTGTCATTTCTCACGTTGCAAATACTGTACCTGCCAAAAGACAAAGCCGCTCGCGACCAGGTTCTGCACAAGGTCGTCGCTCCACGTGTCGCGGTTGAGCATGAGGCTCGCAAAGACAGTCTCGTCTTGAATGTTGACGAGGAGCCACTTTCGCTGCTCGGTCGCATGCCGACGGGCCTACACATGCGCGTCCATGACCCTCCGGTCCTGCAACGAGAAGACGCGTACGTCAGCAAACGAGCCGTGAAACATGAGGCCCGTCGGGGGCTGGAAGAGCTGCGAGAGGTTTTGCGGATCGCGCCGGGCCGAGGCGTCTACCGCCACACGCTGCATCATGCAATGCCATCCTCACATTACGATGGCGTACCGCTGTCGGGTTGGCGCGACGAGTTCATCTGCTGCGCGAGGCGCTCGATGCTCTCTTGGGCAAAGTCCTGCTGCACCAAGCCGTGCGCGTTGAGGCCACCGGCGGACGTAAAGTCGTTGTAGCGCGAGACGTTGCCGGGGCGGGTAAAGAACTGCGGCGCCGGAAACATGCGGGGCGAGTCGTACGGGTCGCCGCCCACGAGGCGCTGTCGCTTGGCCGCGTCGGGCGCGCGGACGTCGTCGTCGCCGTACGAAGTCGACGCTTGGCCGGACGCGGCGCCGCTCCCCCCGCTCTCCATGAAGAGGTTCACGGCCTCTTCCATGTGCCAGTTGGTGATGTCCAGGTACTGCTGCGCGGTCCCGGCGTCGGCCCCTGTGATGGCCATGAAGCTAGAGGAAGACGATACACATGGTGAGGAAGGGAGAGCGATGGAGATGCATCTACTTGGTCAGCGCTTCTTCGTTCATGCTGCTTGGCCGGTTCTGTGGATTTCGAGCACTGGCCAACGCTCCGATCGGACGTCGCGGAATGCAGGTCGTTTTTAATACAATCCCATGGATCTTGCGCCTTTTTCGCTGTAATTTTATGTCACCTTGATGCTTGTATTGGATGGGATTAAAACCAAAATAATATCCTGCGAAATCCAGAAAAAGGCGGTGGCTTCGACGGATGCAACGCGAGAGAAACCGAGAGCTCGTTTGTGCTCAGTTGCGAATTTGCCCGCTCGACCCATCCATCAACGGTAGTGGTGTTTCCATTCGTATGTATCGACGGGCGCCGTCTTAGATTCTTGCCGATTTGAGCGCCGCTGGCGCGATGTCGGTCGCAGGCATCCGCAATTACTATGCGGGCGACACCCTATTTGTGGTGCGGAGCCGCACAGGGCTCTTACCAAG
>NW_012156470.1:49553-57351 GCF_000151545.1 Saprolegnia parasitica CBS 223.65 | reverse complement strand
CGATTCCTCAAAAGAGACACGAACATTAGAAAAATCGTCCATACCTTGCTAGGCGTGTCACGCGCTGGTGGCTGGCCTCTCTTGGGCGTCATCGGTCAGGTTGTCATCTATTATATTAATAGCACTAAGCGAAAGCTTATATGCACCGTTGCGGGTACCGGTAGCTGACACACCTTGCACATCCCGTGTTCACCGTCGCGTCCACTGCCGCGTTCATTGCCGCGTTCATTGCCGCGTATTGCTCCTCCATGCCTATGCTGCAGCTGCTTCTCGCCTCGCGCGCAAATTTGGATCTGCCCGCAATTTGTTGCGATACATCCGGAAAGGACAATTTTGGCCAATGGGGTCGCGTAATATGCTTCGCGTTTCGTGCATACCGTATACGCTATATCTCGAATCCTATCAGCTCATCATGTTAGCTCATAGTACCCCTGGTACGGTCATGGCTCGCGCTATGGCAGCTCTTTATGCGAGTTGGTGGATTCGTGCCGAGAGCTGTCGTGAGGTCCTCGAGAGCATCGTCGACAGTGAAGCGAACCGGCAACAAGTCGCTTTGCAGCCGGCAACTCCTTTTGTCCAAGATCGGTATAAGTTCTGATTTTAGTCAATAGGATTGGAGATGTGGCGTATCTACACGAAACGCGAAGATTATTGGTTAATCTAAAATCATCCTATCCGGATTTTCTTGTCAAACCATGGCAGTTCCAAATTTGCGGCCGAGGCAGTAGCAGAAACATCGAAGCGATGGACGCGATTAAGACGGGGTCAAGGACGGGACGATACCCTAAGTACGCCACTACCCACATGGATGCGTGTTCATGCTTCGCCCAAGATGACTACGTGGTCCATGTGGGTAGTGGTGTACTTTGGGCATCGTCCCGTCCTTGACCTCGTCCTTGACCTCATCCTTGACCTCGTCCTTGACTTCGATGTTTCTGCTGTACCAATGCCGACTGCATTCCAATGTGTACACAAAAATGGACCATTTTACTATGAGGTATTCTACATGGCATGAACTCGTCGGCTTACTATTGATCAAGGTGCTGGCTACCGATCCAGCCACCGCCAACCTCGCCTCCGTGTCCATTTACACCACTCCCACGTACGAGTCTCTCGTGCCTTCTGTTGCCGGGCTCTGGGCTGTGCGGGTCCATGACGAAGGCTGAGCAGTGCTAGTTTTTAAGACGGAGTCGGCTGCTTCCATGTCCGCGCGGTCGTTCTGTCGAAAGAACGACGTCGGCGTTCGCTGTTGTTATGGCTTCCGCGCGACGAGTTTGTCTTTTATCCAGGCATGGCAAAAGGATTGCCGAACCATGCTTTGGCGACAAAAGTTCTCGCCGCAGATCTTGGAGGAGGTCGCAGACGAGGATGCGTAAGAACGCACGGGGAATGTGATGGCTGAAACGCCATCGGGCGGTCGTGCCAAGTACAACGTTGCTATTTGCAACCCAGCTTGCGTGCGGATGGCTCGCGCGCATTCCACAACCATGTCCATATCCTGATGCTGCATCGTACAATCGCGCTGTCGGAGGCCAGTCCACACCTCCAATGCTCTTCGTTCCAGCGATAGAACCGGTGGAGGCCCATGTGCGGCTCTCTACGGGCCGCACACTGGTACCAGCATAGAGATAGTCCTCTCAAGCAATACATGTGGCGACAAGTAGTACCCGGTGAGAAACCGTGCCGTTGCCCCTGCGTCGCCACAGAGCTTTGCCACAGAGGACCCACGTTACATGCATCCGTTGCTGCGATCGACGGCATGAAAATCATATATCGCTATGTACGTCATGGAAGCCTGCAATGGAGCTACCGAGAGCGATCGATAGGTAGCGCTGTTACATATGTAGTAGTACGGATCCGTGTTGCACCGCTGTGGTCGACGGCGAGGCTTCCATACTGGGCAGCATCGAGCCACGGGCCATGGCATCGATGCGGCGATACTGCTTACTTGTTGCGTGTGCTCACCAGTAATATTCTCGTTGTTCAAAATGGAGCGTGCGCTGGGTATCTCAGCTAATCACACACACTACGTCCAAGGTGTACTAGCTTTGGGTATGGCCTGGATACCAAGTCCCGCTAGGATCGCCGCGGCATTACTGGTGATAGGCGAAGATCCACCGCTGCGGTCAGTGATTGGCGGCCAAAAGGTCGTTGCGTGGCAGCGTTGCAGGCTTCTCTACCGCACGGCATCCGACACTGCCAGACGTCACTGTATTTCAGCCAACTGGAGAACGCGCCTCATTTATGCCATCGCCTCGGTCTTCTTACCACAGCACCCGTCGAGTATACCGGCGCGCGGTTCCATCGTCCATGTAGAGCACTTGAATGCTCTTGAAACACGCAAGCTCGTTGGTCGCTCCTGATCCGTGCGTTTGGCGTACATTCAGCCCCAATAGAGGCGAGTCTGCCATCGAACCGATAGAGTGCGTGGCCGCACGAGGTGATAGAAACCCGTTGTGAAGCCGGCGAGGTCTGACCACAGCCTCCACATCGAGTCATTGACATCGAGTAACCGGTAAAAACGATATTTTTGAGCAACTGGTGTCGGTTCGCGCGGCTTTTACAGGCAGCGAGTGCACAAATAGCTCGTTTAATTCGCATACGGTGCACACCATGTGACGAACGGTAGTATGCAGCGCTCAGCGCACGCTGTGCTGGTGGTGGGAGTGCACGAGGCCTCTGCCAGGCCTTGATCACTTGATCTACTGTGCGTGCTCATTACCCAATCTTCTCGTGTCTCGTCGAGCCAAACCCAACTGTCGTAATGGTGTCTGTCAAAGCAATCTTTCTCGGTATCACCCTCCTCGCCATGGCTCGCGAGGCCCAAGCCCAAGACGGCACTGAGTCGATTGCTGTGTATGGATCGGATGACTTCGACTCGTACGCCTACGGCTACCCGACAGAGGCGCCTGAGACGCCTTCCCCTTCAACCCAACGACCAACGCGCACCCCGAAGCCGACGACGCCCAAGCCGACGCGCACCCCAAAGACCACGACGCCCAAGCCGACGCGCACCCCGAAGCCCACGACGCCCAAGTCGACGCCTTCCACGACAACGCCGTGCCCGAGCTCTACTACTAGCAAGCCGTTGACGACGGCTCCCACTGCTACTACTGTCGCGCCGAAGCCTGCTGCAACCACTGTGGCGCCGACTCCCGCAGCTACCACCGTCGCACCTACGCCGGCGGCCACCACCATCGCGCCGACGCCTGCTGCAACCACTGTCGCGCCGACTCCCGCTGCAACCACTGTCGCGCCGACGCCTGCTGCGACCACCGTCGCGCCGACTCCCGCTGCTACCACCGTCGCGCCGACGCCGGCCCCGACTACGCCGTGCCCGAGCTCTACTACTAGCAAGCCGTTCACGACGGCTCCCACTGCTACTACTGTCGCGCCCACGCCGGCGGCCACCACTGTCGCTCCTACACCGGCGGCCACCGGGCACGACCACCAAGGCGCCGACGACAACGACGCCCACATCAACAACTAAGACGCCGACGACGACGATGCCCACATCGACCACCAAGGCGCCGACGACGACACCGTGCACCACCACCAAGGCGCCGACGACGACGACGCCCGCTTCGACCACCAAGGCGCCGACGACGACGATGCCCACATCGACCACCAAAGCGCCGACGTCGACGACACCGTGCACCACCACCAAGGCGCCGACGACGCCGTGCCCTAGCACTACCTCGAAATCGCCTTCGACAACGACGCCATTGTCGACGACGCCGTACCCGACGACCTTGTCCCTGACAAAGACATCTTTGCCGACGCCGTGCAAAACTACTACAACCCCCTGCCCCACGAGTTTCAAGCCGGCCTCAACGTCCACAATCCCAAACACGTGGTCGCCCTCTGTCACTCCGTACAAAACCACTACAACCCCGTCGATGCGCCCTACGACGGCTCCGTGCAAGTAATTCATAATGTGCATTACATGGTATATTGTCTCAAATCATCGAGTTTCTTCCAAGATGAACATCGCAATGAGCTGTGTGGGCGCTGCAATCGACGCGAAATCGGCGCTTTGCGCCAATTCAGTTGGATCTGCCACCGCTTAGAGCACACTATGGAAGTATTCTCCAGGTACATGGACAAAAAGCTGGCCGGCCACAAACGCCATCTCATCGTCCGGGACCTCGATGGCTCGCCGTCGAACGTCGTCGACGACCTACATACGATTGTCGTAACTTGCTCTCTGCGAATCGTCGTACCTGCGTATCGTCGAGCGAGAGAACTCTTCGGTGCAAACCAACGAGACGTCGCGTAATGTCTTGTATCGCTTCCACTGTGTCGTCCTCGGCGGTCGCGTGGTCCTTGACCCACGCCCATGCGGCCGTCAAATACTCGATCGCCCGGTACGTGTCGTCGACAGCCGACGCGCACTCGCCGAGGAGCCGAAGCGACGCGACGACGTTGGTCGATGCTTCCACGCACAGCGCGGGAGCGCAGTCGTGTACGTCGGTTGCAGCGCCCGCGTCGACAAGAGCAGCTGCGCCGTCGCGAGGCAGCAGTCGGCACGGCTCGTCACCAAGGAGCTCAGCGCCGGCGTCTCGTCCAGGCGCAAGCACTCTTCGTAGAGACTCGGAGCTTCGTCGGGTGCTCCGACTTGATCGACGAGCCACGCCTGCGTGCGTTGCTCCTCGACGAATAGCGCGCTTTTGCGGCCAAACGTCTCCTTGAGAACGCCCAGGCAGGCGTCGCACCACACGTCGCGCGCGGCCATGTAGATGTCGACGAGGAAGACATGCGTCGGACCGAGATGCCACGATGCGATGGCCACGGCTCGCTCGACGAGGTGCCCGATGCGCTCGACGTCGCCTTTGGCATGTGCGAGCGTCCTCGCGACGGTGTGCGCTTTGGCGAGGTGCGCGTGCCAGCGCCGCAGTGGCAAACGAGTCAGCGTCGCCAAGGTGCGACGTCCGCGCCGAGAGCTCAGCGGCACACACAAGGAAGTGGCACCGCTGCACCCGGTTGTGGTCCGTCGGGTGGGCCTCCTCGAGCGCAAGTGCGAGTTTGACGTAGGCCACCGCGTCCGACAAGTGACCAGCACCGACGGCGTCGTCCGTGGACGCAATCAACCGTGTGCTTTCGGTCGTCGTCCGGAGAACCATCGACGTCGATGCGTCAAGCCCGACGATATGGTGTGCTCGGAACGGACCGGGGGCATCCCCGGCGCTCGCAATGCGTTGCAGTGCCACGTTGACACCGAGGTGTTTTCCCAGCGCAAAGAGCACCTGCGGCAAGTGCAGATCGTTGCGCGTCCGCGCCGTGTGCAAACCAAATTTGAGTCGCAGCGTTGGATGCAACTCATTGTCGAGAAAGGCGATGCGCCGCCACCGCAGACCAGATTGACGAGCGTCAAAATGACCGATCGTGATGCCGGTGCGCCGCGGAGCATGCCGCGAAGTAGCACCTTGGTCGTTCGCGCCACCATTTCAGTGAGAAGAAGTCGACGGATATGGCGTAGCGAGCTCGTATTGTACGCGTCGATCGAGCCGTGCCAGTGATTGTACAGGTTGTCATGTAAGGCCACTAGAACTGTCTCATACAGGCATAATATGCGTCGACAGAAGAAAGGATATCAAGTCGAGGAGCGCGCGCAGCTTGACGCTTTCACTCTTACCCATGCCTCGACCATCGACATAAAGGCTTCAAGGCATCGACGTCGGGTGCCTTGGCAAAGGCGGAGCGGGCGGCGGCACAGCGCTGGTCAGTGTGCGTCGTTGGCGCTGTCGATGGCGGGTGCATGCTAGCTTTGGAGAGCGCTGTCAATACGTTTCTCAAAAGTTTGCGTCGACGTACGTGGATGGCCGCGACCCATTCGACGAGGTCGCGCTCGGAAGCACAGCCAAACGTCCGCGACTTCTCCTATGCACCAGCATCACCGACCGCGGAATGTAGCGTCGACCAAGTGTACCGTGTGCTTGTCGACGAGCTGGAAGCAGTGCTTTCGCTGCGAGCGCTTCTGCCCTGACATATGAGAAGACGATGCACATTGCGCGATAGCCGTGTACCTCGATGGGCGCCAAGACCGCGACGAGCGTATGCGCGTGGAGCAAGAGCCTTGCTGCTGCAGAGGCCATGGAGTGAGAAGTCTCCGGCGTCGGCCACCTAGGCACATGACCCGTCGACCTCGTCGGGTACCAGCGCAGCGACCCACTTGTCGCGCCACTTGGTCGAGAACGTTGACCGAGCGCTACCTCCAACGTGAGCGCATGCTGCATGGTCGTCGGTCTACCTTGGAGAGCTTTCCCAACTTCATCGCGTCGTTTCGGAATGGACGATCTTCCAGCACCGGTGCGGTTGTACCCGTCAAACCGGTTAATGAATCCGGCTAGCCCAGGCCTGATAAATTTCGTCATTTCACGAAATTTAGCTAATTAATTTAGTCCTTTTCCATATCAAATCATCAAAATGACGAAATTTATCGGGCCTGGGCTAGCCAGCGCACAAGATTGCATTAGAATATTAATCGCTCTTAATTGGTCCACGCCCCTTCGAAGGATCGTAGGGTCGGTGTCATTTTAGCGCTTGCATTTCAATCTCGAGACCAGTTGTATCGACTTTTACACCTACAACAGGTCCCGTGCGGGGTGAGCTGGTAGGAACTTTTGAATCCGAAGCGTTGTTTCCCGGTATTTGCGACGACGGCGCGTTGGCCTAGACAAAAGTCAACGCGCGACCTTCGCTGCGCTGCGGTGCGCAGACTTTTCCGGGCCAACGCGCCGTCGTCGCTTGCTGCAGTCCTTGCGCGGTTTCACATTCGCACCTAATCGGAAAGTTGCGTAAATTTCAGTCAAGTGCGCTGTCGAACTTAATCCAAATTGTTTTACTTTAATCAAGTATAACGTCCGGCGATGTAACAGCACTTAACAGGAATCTCCCATTCGCACTTAACAGGACACATTTGGCGCAATATGATTGGCTGAGACCAATTAAACGCAGTTTCATTGGTTAAAATGGCTTTATATATAGCCAATGGGTTGGCCGGATTGAGACACGACACGCCGAATTAATCCCCTGGGATGCTGGTACACCACGTAAACGTTCCTACCAGGAATATTTGCAGCGTCTATTGCTACTGCGACACTCAAATATAGGCTTCGATACATCATGCGCCACCTCTAAATCTGGCTGCCGGCATGCAACTCGGTCGACAGTGCCAGTTTCATCTGGCTGCACCAATGCCGACTGCATTTCAATGTGTACACAAAAAGTGGTCCATTTTACTATGAGATATTGTACATGGCATGAACTCGTTGGCCTACTATTGATCAACGTGCTGGCAACCGATCCAGCCACCGCCAACCTCGCCTCCGTGTCCATTTACACCACTCCCACGTACGAGTCTCTCGTGGTGTCATTTTAGCGCTTGCATTTCAATCTCGAGACCAGTTGTATCGACTTTTACACCTACAATATTTGCAGCGTCTATTGCTACTGCGACACTCAAATATAGGCTTCGTCGTGGTGCGATTATTGCGTATGTCGCTGAGCAATTCCTTCAAGGGCGAATTGAGCCTGCCGTACGGGTTGACGGTGCTGGTCGTTGCGCGACCATCGGCTTGAATCATGTCTCGGTCTATCGATGTCTGGCGGTGGCGCCTCGCGGAGTGAAGCTCCCATTGTATCCAGATCTTTCAGAGCGAAAGATCTTGATGGGGATGGCGCCATGTGATGACGTTGTCGTCTCGATTGCATGGCAGCATCCGGATTCAATCCGCCAATCATCGATCACCTGGCATGCATCTCGGCCAATCACATGCGATTGGTGCCACTGATACCC
>NW_012156470.1:45613-49172 GCF_000151545.1 Saprolegnia parasitica CBS 223.65 | reverse complement strand
GCCCAGGTTTTCTTGCAACAGTTTCCCGCATATGTCTTCAAGTCGAGCGGCGTAGGTGCGAGCTGGTACGTAGATGCAACCGAGCCGCGCTGGGCCGACAACTACCAAATGTACTCGTACATCACCAAGGAGCTGCCGACGCTACTGAACGCGCAGCTGCCCATTGCAAAGGACAAGTACTCGATCATGGGCCACTCGATGGGCGGTCACGGCGCGCTCATGCTGGCGCTCAAGAACCCTGTATGTACCTCCTGTCATGCAACGTAAAACGAGAACGAACTGATATTTGTAGGAATTGTATCACTCGGTGTCGGCGCTCGCGCCCGCTAGCAGCACGATCCGAAGCTCGTACGGTGCCAAGGCGCTTCAAATGTATCTGGGCGATGACGTGGCAGCGTGGCAGGTCTTTTTTTCTTTATGAGATTCGCACTGGCGACGGTTTGTTAGGCGTGGGATGCGACCGAACTCATGCTCTCCAAAGGTCCCGTCTCAAAATACAACATTTTGATCGACCTTGGTGCGGACGACGAGTTCTGGCACGACGACGTCCAGTTGCATCCCGAGGCATTCGAGGTCTATCAGCGATTCAAGCCCAGTGCGGAAGATGACCTTTGGGTGTAGGCGGCGTGCAACCAAGTCGGCCAACACCTCACCTTTCGAGCCCAGGTACCTTGGAAGAGTTCCTGCCTCGTTGTGTAAAATCATCAAATAGGACGGCTATGATCACTCGTGGGACTTTGCCGCCACCTTCATGGAAGATCACATCCGCCACCATGTCGAAGCGCTGCACTCGGCGTCGTCGTAGAGCATACTTTAGACATGTTGTATTTTCGGCTGCCACATATCACACATGCCACGAAAGACTCTAAACGCTAGTCTCCTCCGACATATACTTTATAGGACTCGTTCAGTTTCATACACCAAGGTCCTCCTGCATCATGGATGCATCTCTCCGATGTAAAGCACTCACGTCACGTCCATGCCCATGTGCGGTTGGCAGCTCCGATGCATTCCGCCTGAGCGCTGCGTTACTACCAAGTCGGCCGTTGACATCTCGGTTTAGAATTATGACGCCAACACAATCAAGATACTATGATGAATGGCTCCATCGCTACACATACGTACATCGAGGTTAGAGTTAGAAAACCGCCAGCTTCTCGTCGTGCTTAAAACGATGTCACGTGCACTGTCTTGCCCGTGCACGAGTCTTGCTTCTGCCACGCTGGCGGGCACGCGATCGCATCCGTGGGTCCATAGCTCGGGTCCGACGTCGAATGCAAGTCGGGGTTCTCCTTTCCGTAGCACGTCACGACGCGTGCGAGGTCGTCGCCATGGCAGATCAAGACGGGCGCTGCGCCTGACGCCGTCGTAAGCGCTTCGCGCAGAGCCGCCGTGTCGACCGCTTCGCCAACGTGGTCGCTCAAGATCGACGGCGTTCCGAGCGTAATCGTGAGGTCGACAATCTTTTGCAAGTAGGCGCCTTGGTGCAAGCCGCCGCACGTCCACGCGTACTCGGGCGTGTTGCCGTCAAAGCCGCCCGACCACATGGCACTTGCGTCGGTGGCCTCGGGGCTGGGCCAGTACTGCGCGAGCTTGTCTTGGCCAACCTTGGCAATGTTGGCGGGGCGAAACGTGCCGTACTCGTAGCGGCACAAGCCCGTCTGCGTCGACCCGTCCTTGTACGCTGGAATCAAGTCGCCCGCGACCAAGTGGTTTCCGAGGTAGCTCGGCGGCGTCGCACAGAGCGCCTTCCCGGGCGTCGTGGCGCAGATCTCGGGGTACCACACGCGGGAGAACACCCACACGTCTTGATCGCCAAACGCCGACGGGTTCGGCATGGCGCGCAAGGAAGGGTATGCCGCAGCGATGGCGGCGAGCGCGCTCAGAGTCGCCAAGAGGCTCGCGAGTTGCATGTTTGCTTCGTCTTGTAGCGGCAAGTTCTTATATGCGACCAATGAACGCTGGCGCTGGAACGATAGAAGACTCGAGGTTGCCGTTTGTTCGAGAAAGGACGTAACCGTCCGTGTCCACCAGCCAGTGTGTGTGCAGTAACCAAGCGAACGCCGTCGAGGACGTGGCGTCGAGAGAAGAAGATGCACGATGATGAATACGAAGAGTAGAAAGTGTATACACAAAGGAACACTAAAACGCAAGCACCAAGAGGAATACCCTCTCGCGCCTAGTTGTACACGGGCGGGAACGGCGCAATGAGCGTCTCGGCGTCGATGCACGAGTCGGATCTCGCGATCGCAGACGGACAGGCCATGCGCGTCGTGGGCTCATACGTCGGGTCCGTCTCGGTGGCTGACGGCGTGTGCTTGGCCCAGCACGTGACGACGCGTGCGAGGTGCTTGCCGTCGCAGTGCAAGACGGCGTTGCCTCCAAACGCGTCCCGCAGCGACGGTGTCGCGACGCCCGACCCAATGTGCGATCGAATTGCGCTCGGCGTGCAGAAGTCTTTGGTCATGTTGACGACCTTCTCAAGGTACGGGCCTTGGTGCATCCCGCTGCACGTGTACTCGTATTCGGGCGTGCCTTTATCAAAGGCGCCGGTCCACATCGTGTCGACGCTTGGCGCGTCAAAGTGCGGCCAGTAGTCGCGCAAAAGTCCTTGGCCGACAGCGTTGATGTTGGCCTCGAGAAACGTGCCGTACTCGTAGCGGCACATGCCGGTTTGGGCGCGCCCCGAGTTGTAGCTCGGCACGAGCGAGGCCGCGACGAGATGCGACTTCATAAAGTCGGTGGGGCTCGCACACAGAGCACTGGTATTATATTGCGTCGCGCATGCCTGCGCGGGCCAAAGCGTTGTGAGTACCCACAGATCTTGGTCGCCCCACTCGGACCACGGCGACGCAGTTGCGGACGTAGCAAGCGCAAGCAGAAAGAATGACGACTTCATGGCAAAAGGTAAACTGCTGATGGTTGGCGAATCGAGGAAAGTGGTGCGCAGAGTCGCGGGCCGCGGTGTGATCCAGTGCGGCATATATCTGGCTCTCCAAAGCCCCACTTTGCATACTATGCAGCACGCGCCACCCGGCGGCGTATTGGTATACGAAGGATGAAGTGGAATACATCTATAATAGATCGGCTTCTGGCACTCTCCGTCGAAGCGCCATGTGGCCCAAGCATATTGAAGATGCGCACCGGACGACGCTCCGACTTGATGTCAAAGGGCGGCCAGATGGTGTTTGGACAAAAAATGCGAGCGCCACGTCATCGCAAGAAGATCGCTGGATGATCTGTAGTGTGTTCAACAGCCTTGTACTTGCTTCTAATACAGTACTGTGTTGTACGGATTTCAGCAAGAGAGAGCTATTGCACGTGCCACCACGGCGATTTTTCATTTCCAGTACTAGTACGCTACCGGTAGTGTACTTTCCACCAAGATCTTGGAGACCATTATACGAGTCTAGCGCAATGTTAAATTAACCCCTCAAACGCCGCCCAACTCTTTAAGACTACGGATCGTCCGTATTCTTAAACTATAGCTCGTGAACATTACCGTAGTGACGGACACAAGTGGCTGCTTGTCAATAGCCGCTGCATCGCTTTGCTTCGT
>NW_012156470.1:41398-43974 GCF_000151545.1 Saprolegnia parasitica CBS 223.65 | reverse complement strand
GTGTAAGAAATCCACAAGATCGAGTCGCCCGTAGGACGCGGCGACGATCGCCGTACGCTGTACGCTGCAAAAGCCGAGCGCGCTCAACGATACAAAGGTTGCGCGCGTGCCGTACTTGGCGGCGCACGAGAGAACACTTGGGGCGGTCGCGTCGAGAGCCAATAGCTCAGAGCATTTGTGCGTCGCGTAGGCCAGTGCGAGGTTGCTCCGGCCAGTAAAGAGAGCCCAGTGCAGCGGAAAGCGCGCGTCGAGCGCATCGAGAAAGAGCTCGCCAGACCACACGTCGCGCTGCTCGTAGCGCAAGGCAAAGCGGATGCCGGGTACGTCGACCCACTCGAAGGCCAGGTCGACCTTCCACTCGTGGTCCAGGCCCAGTAGCGACAACGGAAGGCCATTCTGGTACCTCGTCATGAGGCGAAGAAGGCCGTCGTTGGTGAGCACAGAGATAGCTGCGGCTCCCATGGAAGAAGCCAAAGAAGAAGTCGCCGAGGCGCAGCGAATCTTGACGTATCTTTTGGCGCGGCTGACACGCATGTGATTGGTCAACGCCGAAACGAGTAAAGACACGTGTTTTTCGACGCTTGGAGGTTAAACACGTTTTTATGACGATAGGTTTCAGCGCGACCTGGAAAAGCAAACGCTGGTGCTGAAGAGTGAACTCGATCGATTGGGCCGTCGACAGCCTTGTAGCTTCGCGAATGACGCTGGTACGGGCGACCTTGAAGTGCCAGCGACGAGCAATGGCCACGAGGTTTGCGTGTTCTTGGCGCTTAACCCCTGACGCCAGGTAGACATACAGCGTGTTGCGTCGACCTGGCGCCGCGCTTGCGCCTTTTGTACTGCCAGCTGTAAACGAATTGCAACCAGCTACCACGGACAGCTACAACTTGCTTCAAGCAGCGCCTCGTCGCACGAGCGTGCGTGGCGTTTCGCACGCGAAAGAACCCGGGCAAACCCGAGACCAAGTCGCATGTCCACACACTTGGATGGGTGAATGGATGTCAATACCACGTATCCTGCTCGCCGCGTGATATTGTTGCCCGCGCGATGAACGAAGACGTTGAACGCATTTAGCGTCATTGGGTTAAACGAGGTCAAACTCATCACGTATCCGCCGACTGATGGCAATAACGTTACCGGTACATCCATGAACGCACGCGCATCTGCCACGACGATGTGATATCCTTCGATGCTTTGCACGTTACTATGTGGTCCCTCGCGGCAGCTTCTGCTTGCTCTTGCTCGACTGAGGAAAGCGGTATTCGATCGTTTGGCGACAGGACGCTCGAACACCATCACACCTCGACCGCTCACCGTGCTGGTATCCGTAAAGTGGAATACGGTCAAGTACACTACACAATCCACAAGGGTACACCCTTGGTATCCAACACGCCATGCTGTTATAGCCTCATAGCGCGCCCACATCCACGAGCGCATGCGAGCAGACGCAGCTCCAACGCCACGTCGGTCGCGCCACTTGACAAGGGCGTGGAGTAAATTACATTCCCCTCTGTACCACCAACCTTCTCGATGTTTTACGTGTCACCAGTCTTTGACATGCTCAACCAGCTTCGCACTGCAGTATGCGCGTCTGTCCTGGCACTGGGCGATCTTCAAGAGCGCGCCGCCAACGCCCCCAGGGGTACATATTATGTACCCCTGAACGCCCCTCAGCAACGACCACGATGATTCTCTACCGCTTCTGCAATACCATCTATGCTACTTGCCGTATAAGCAGAGTGTCTTGCCGGTCGGTGCTGTAGCTCCGAGACACGTGAGCTCGGGGGGTCGCAAGCCCTCCATCGTTAGGGTGCGAGCGAGGTAGGGGTAGGGTAGGTTTAGGGCTGTGTGAAACTTTTCATTTTCCTCGTCTGGACCATGAATGATGTGACCACAGACACGGTTTCGATACATGTTCATGCTACCGAGCTCTATGGAAAGCAGAGACGTCGTTTTTGCTCAAAAGCTACAAACCAGGACCACAAATCGACCAAGGGCCCTCCACGTTGATGTTGTTTTCTTCATCTGGCGACAAATCCCACCATCAAGTCAATTCTTGGCTTCGTGACACGACAGAAAGTAGCGTGAACGAACGATCGACCTTGCAATACTATAGTACGCTTCTATAGGCCATGCATAATGCACTGTACAAATCTCCTCATCTTGATGCCACTCAATACGTGACCGCTGTTTTGCCGGAACGACCATTGCCTCAAAAATATACAAAAATACATTAGCAGATCCTTGCACATTACCTCCTCGCGCATCGAAGCGCGACCCTTTCGAAGGACAACGAAAGACAGGGGACTGGCAACAAGTCTTGAATATCGGCTCCACGGCAGAGATCGCGTGCGTTCTTCGCCAAATGCAAGGTCTCGGGAGAAGCCAATTACACATACTGATAGCTCGTCGCCTTTAGCCGTCACATATGGATGGATGTGTCCAAGGACGCTCCTGACATTTTCGTTTTTGCCATGTCAATGCCAGCTCGTTTCCACTACTTGTTTCCTCTCGCGAGCGACGATCTGCACGCGGCCGTCACCGCCGTCTTGCCAACGCTCGAGGCATCGGTCCTC
>NW_012156470.1:1124-32202 GCF_000151545.1 Saprolegnia parasitica CBS 223.65 | reverse complement strand
GCAACATGCTTGCAAGGCGACCATACAAGCCCATCCCAGTGGTCGACAACACGCAGGCGGAAACACGGTAGTACACGCGTTCATAGGATTAGAGAGGCTGGTCGAGCCGCCACTCGACGCGCTCGACCGCCTGCGTGAGCTGGTGGAGGCGACTTCCGTTGGTTTCCATCGTGTGCATGAGGTCCGATTGGCGTTCCGAGAGCATCCGCTGGGTCGAGATCGTCTGCTCGAGGAGGGTCCAGAAGAAAGCTTCGGTCGCGGGCCGGCTCTCGGTCGTATTGGCGCGGGCGGGCCGGGATGCCACAACCTCGTGCGAAGAGGACATATCAACGGACCTTGCTCGCTGCTCGCGCGGTGCGTGCGCCAGCTACATATGCATGAATGACCGTGCAGAGGATAGAGCATCCTCACATCTTGGAGCTGGTCGAGCCACGTCGCAATCATATTGGCTTCGTGGATCTCGCGGTGCTGCGGCACAATGACCGAGACCTTGGCGCGGCCATCGTCGTCGCTCGGGCCTAGCATCCACCCAAAGCAAAACTCGGGCACGAGGTCGTCGCGCAGCTGCATGCCGAGGTAGACGGCCGCGCCATTCGGGTAGTCGCGCGCGTGCGTGAGCAATGGGTACTGCTTGGCGCGGGTCCACGAAATGCCTAGCGCACTTCATTACCACAGGCGGCGGTGGCGGCGAGGATGACGGGTACCTGGCTGAAACACGACGTTGTGCAGCGTCGTGTGA
The DNA here is from genome assembly GCF_000151545.1 of Saprolegnia parasitica CBS 223.65. Classification (NCBI taxonomy): domain Eukaryota; phylum Oomycota; class Saprolegniomycetes; order Saprolegniales; family Saprolegniaceae; genus Saprolegnia; species Saprolegnia parasitica. Next base: position 31,463 of record NW_012156470.1, on the reverse strand, counting down.
CCATCGATGGGCTGGTGGCTCACATACTGCGCGAGGCAGTTGCTGTAGATGTGCATCTGCGGAAGCTGGACGAGCGTCGCCCACGACATGCTGCCTGGCATCGACGTGAGCTCGCGCGTCGCCTTGATGTATCCGTGCTGGTAGCGTTCGTGGAAGGTATGAAACTGGACGCGGCGATCGGCCACGACGACACTGGTCGGCTCCCACGAGCACCCGTGCAAGATACGGTACAATTGCAGCATCGACTCGACGGCGTCCTCGTACGCTGGCATTTGCTGCGCCGACGACGGCAGTTCGATCGTTTGGTTCGAGTCGCTGCAGCGTGTGACGCGCGGCGACGAGGCGTAAAGCGCCTTTTGAAACTCATTCTAGCCATGGCATGTTAAGTGGACGCACGTCGTCGTCGTCGTCGTACCATGGGTGTGCAGGGCGCCGTGCCTTCGCCATCGCCGGCATCCTCTTCGCATTCGCTCTTCTCGGGCACGTCGAGCGAGAGATCGGTGGTCGCGTCGTGATGATTCGCTTCCTACAAAACATCGTTGTCTGTGGTGTCAGAGAGTAGCGAGAGAGTGGGATGGACTGTAGTCGACCTTTGCGCGCTGCTCGAGGACTTCGGCGGCGATCCGCGCGACCGACTCGAGCGTATTCCGCTGGCTCAGGTTGGTACTGCCATGGGGCTCCATGTCCATGGCGACGAGTGCGCCGAGCACGAGGCCTTCGACGACGATTGGCGTGCCTGCAAAGTACCGCAGGCCTTGGTCGCGCAGCATCGCATCGTCCGTCTCGGAGAGCACGAGTGTCGCATTGTGGCGCCACACTGGCGCACAAAACTGGACGAGGCTGTCGGTGGACGGGTCGAGGCCGAGGCTGGCTTGGATGTGGAGGCCGCTTGGGTCCAAAAGCCCTAAAAAGACGATCGGGCAGCGCAGCGACGTCGCGACGAGGTGCACGAGCAGCTTGAGCGTGTCGTCTTGATCCGGTTGGAGCGTGTCGGCTTGGCGCGCGACCTCGAGGCGCCACGTGGCCAAGTTGGCGTCGTCCCACGGCAGCACGGGCACGGCAAACACGGGCGACGACCTTCCGATACCATTGGATTCCAAAGGGCAATGTGAGAGAAGGACCGTACGGCGTCTCGAGAAGCGTCGGGCGCAACGGCGCGGCCGACACGTCGCGTGCTGCAAGCGTCGCCGCTGTGACGCAGATGGCGCAGATGCGCGCCGTGAGGTCGACGTTGAGCTCGACGAGGCGCAGCTTGCGGTGCTTGGAACAGCGACTGCAAATGACCTGTGGGCAGAGATGATACTGCGTTGGAGAAGAGGGCAGGATTGAATCTACCTCGCCGCACTAGACAGCAAGAGCATGAGCTTCGGACAGGTGCCTGGTCTCTTCGTACCGTCCGGCAGTGGTGGCGCCGTTTGAACGCGTGAAACTGCTGGACGCACACGCTGCAGTGGCTGCGGTCGCGGTCGAGGATCCAGTCGTCGATCGTGATGAGGTTGCCGACGGCGAGGAGGCCCGCGTCGGCATAGTACATGCACGACCCGCGGCGACGCATCTTGGGAAATGCAACCGGTCGTTGGAAATGATGGGCAGTTCGATAATCCTGAATTATCGAAGCTGGGGCTGAGTACACCATCTGGGCGGCGCGGGCCTTCAAGAGCGACCTTCAAGCCAACCCGTCACACGCTCGCAGACTCGTTCGGCTTGCTCCCGCTGGCACGAAATCTTGTTCGCCGCCTCGCTTGGCGCCCATGAAAAGGGTGGCAACAACGAGCCCTTGCTTGCGACGAGTTCATATCCGAACCAGAGGTGGCCGTGCTGCCAACTCCAACGCGATAGCTAGCCATTTCCTTCTAGCCAGCAAGATGCAAGTAGCAGAAAGGGCTTTGGCGATCGCTTGCCGCTCGGCATTAGCACCTAGCCTAGTACATGTCCTACGCTTGTCGCGCATGGTGTCGATGCGCGAGAGGCCATTGATACGAGGATGCTCATCGTGCGCTTGTGACTGATCGTGTGCCACCGCTGGTAGTCGACCTTGTCGTCGTCGTCCATGTCACATCTCGGATCGTCAAACGTCAGACTGCATGGTGGTCGGACCATCCTGTCGTGTAGTAGTATGCGGGTGTGCTGGTTCTTGTGGGAATCGTGGAAGAGCTGAAGGCTTCTTCGGCGATGCATCCACATCCAACAATGCTACCATTGCTACGGCGTGCTACTGGCGCCGGAGGAGCCGACTGACGCACGTCGCGAGTGCAAGCGTCTCGAAGTCCATCTGCTTCTCGAAAGCAGCCAGAAAGACACGCGAGCCGGCTTTCCCAGCCGGCTAAAAACACCTTACCCAAGTGGATTCCACACGCGCTCGTACCTTGCAAAATGCACGCGGTCATGGAAGTGCACGTGCATTGCATGAAACAACATGGTGTCTATCGCCAAGCAAGGCCATAGCCCGCACCATCGCGGCGATCCCTGGTCAGTCGCCCTGTCTTCATCGAAGCGAGTGAGAAGATTGGCCATAAAGTGGTGTGTTTCTATCCATGGGCTCGGCACCCCAAATGCTGCGGTATCCGGTCGCGCTATCCGGCGCCTCCTCAGTAGATCTTTTGACCGAGGAGCGAAGGAGTCGGATGAAGGGCGAGCCGCAGTCCAAGCCCCGGCCCGCGAAGAAGACCCGAGAAGCCTCCAAGCTGAAGGAAGCAGCCGACGACCGACCCATGGACATCAGCCGCGTCTGCCGCGTGGCCGTGAGCCGCCGGGGCGTCGTGCGGGACATGCTCCTGCACCCCGACATGCCCGTCGAGGACCTCCATGCATGCCTGCGGGCGATCTTCCCGGACGTCGGGACGCCGATCGCGCTCAAGAACGAGACGGACACGCTCTTCCCGCTGTCGCTCTTGGCGCACCACCCGGGCGCGTTCAGCGCGGCCCGCAAGGTGCATGCGCATGCGCACGTCCACGCGAGCTCACTCGAGCTGGTTTGTCTTGGCGACCCGGACGCCAGCTACGCAGAGCTGACGCGGTCACTGCGCGTCGGATGGCACGACGAAGCGCCGGCTCTGGATCTCTCGGAATACACGCTGTCGCAGCTCATCGACACGTTTCGGGCGGCGGCGCCCACCGGAGGCCTCGACCGCAGCTCGTTCATCAAGTGCTTGACGCAGCTCTGCCATCGCAGCGACCACAACGTCTTCTCTCGCTTCTTCGACCTCTTTGATAAGGACCGCAATGGCGTCGTCGACGTCGTCGAGTTTGTGAGCGGCCTCTCGGTGCTCGTCCACGGCGACCGCGACGAGAAGATCCAAGCCACGTTTACGCTCTACGATACGAACGGGGACGGCTACATCTCACTCGAAGAGATGACCACGTACCTCACATCTGTCTACCTCGTCGTTGCCGAGCTCAACCCTGCCGTCTTCCTCTCCAACCGGTAGGCGCATTCTCTTTTTTGGTGGTGATAATCATGTGCTATCTGCTAGTGTGGATCCGATCCAACTTGGCCAGGTTACAGCGCAGCAGTGCTTTGACGAAGCTGACTTGGACCACGACGGGCGTCTCTCCTTCCACGAGTTTCAGCAGGTACGTCTCGATCCATGCAACCACCGTTTCAACTCGTCGTCTGCATCTCGCGTTAGTGGTATGCGAGAACCAACCAACAGGCGCCGCAACATGCCCGAGCGCTCAAAATGCTCAACCAAAAGCAGACGCAAGAGCACGCGTCGCAGCCGATCCAGGTAGCCTTCAAAACCAGTCGCATCATCATCATGGACGTAGGTCAAGTGGACGCTGGAGGCGGTCCGGGACATGACGGGGCTCGGCGACTACACTGTCGAAGAAATGCTCGCGCAGTTTCCACGCACGCGGTCGCTCTCGGAGACCGACTTTGTCGCGATGATGACGCGCATTCTCCAGCGGCAGCGCAAACCCGTGAGCGTCGAGATCGCATCGCTCCTCAAGCGCTTGTACACGCTCTTTGCGGACCCGAACGAGCTGCGCACGGGCCTGAGCATCTTGTGCGCGCCCGACGTGGACGCGGTCTTTGGCCTCGTCGACACCAACGGCGACGGGCAAATCTCGATGAACGAGATGACGGCGTACTTTCGCGCTGTCTTTCGCGTATTGCACGGCGTCACCAACGTGCACGTGCCGCTGGCGCCGGACGTGCTCGCAATGTGCACGGCGCAGCAGATGTTTCACGACTTTGACATGAACCGGGACGGTATCTTGAGCCGCCTCGAGTTCCAAGCCTGGTACAGACGCCACTTCTATCCATATCGATTGATCGCGATATCCTAGGTATGCTACCCCGACGGCGGCGTTGCCCAAGCCTGCGCCACTCTTTCCCAACCACGCGGCGGTCGGGTCGATCCACGTGGCGCCGGCGACGATGACCCTCGAGCGTGTCGGGAAGCTTACGAATCTCTGGACACGCCACCCGGCCGACGTCTTTGAGATTCTCGCGCTGTACGTCAACGGCGACGGCGTGCTCGACCGCAAAGCCTTCTACCACGCGTTTGAGCGCCTGATGCAGGGCGGGTCGGCCGAAGCAGAGACGCCGCAGGTATGCACCACAGGTGGTCTCGTAGAACCCATCATGAGTTGGACGACGTAGGTCATTGCACGGCTCTTCTCCGCGTTTGACAGCGATGGCAACGGGGTCGTGGACTTTTGTGAGCTGAGCTCGGGCTTGAGCCTTCTTTGCGCGGGGTCGCAGAGCGAGAAGGTTGAGGCAGCATTCGCTCTGTACGACGTCAACAAGGACGGGTTCATTGCGTACCACGAGATGGTGAGCTACCTCACCGCGGTCTTTCGCGTCCTCGCCGCCTTTGCGTCGACGCCACTGCCTCTTGCGCCCGAGAAGCTCGCCGAAGTGACCGCCCACGACGCGTTCGTGCAGTACGACGCCAACCGGGATGGTCAACTCAGTTACGATGAGTTTACGTCGTGGTACTCGACGCCCGTTCCGAGCGCGCCGCCGGCGCCTCTCACGCCCGATCTGTCGCTGCTTCGCGACGTGCGCGAGCTCACATGCCTCGGACAGTACGCGGTCGACGACATCTTTGCGTTTTTCACCGCATCGGCCAAGGAGAATGGTGTCTTGACGAAGGCGCAGTTTTTCCGCTGCTTCAACAAGCTTTTGAGCAAGACGACGACGACGGCGCCGAAAGCGTCGATCAAAGCCACGCTCGACCGTCTCTTCGTGCTGTTTGACGCCGATGGAAACGGGAGTGTCGATACGAAGGAGCTCGCAGCCGGCCTCTCGCTGCTCTGCGGCGTGCGTTCTTGAGGTTGCAATGCCGATGGTGCTTATGGGTTGCCGATGTGTAGGGCTCGGCCAAAGAAAAGGTTACCGCGGCCTTTTCGCTCTTTGACACGAACGGCGACGGCTTCATTTCGCCGTCCGAGATGGAAACGTACCTCACGGCTGCGTTCAAGATCCTCTTTGAGACCGCGCCGCACCTGCCGCAGCAGCTCGGAACGGACTCGCCCATCGCAGTGGCCAAGGCCACGACCGCGCAGTGCTTTGCGTCCTGCGATACGAACCGCGACGGCAAGCTGAGCTTGGACGAGTTTAGTGTCTGGTACCAAAACCCAAGCGCAGCGCGGACATCACGTCCTCTGTCGATTCCGGATGCGCAAGCCACTCTCGGTACCACAGGATACTTGCAAAATGCGCTCACAGGAATGGTCTAGGCATGCAAGGCATGTCCACGCGACAGCTCATCGCTGCGCTTGGCAACGCGGCACGCAAGCCTGTGACCAGTGCTGGTATCCTCAGCGTCCTTGGCTTACACGGAGCCCGCGCCGCGCCGGCCAAAGTACGCGTATGGCTTTCTTGGATTGTCATCTGACAGGTGGTAGGAATTGCTGGAAGGGCTGCTCGCGTCCCTCACTGCATCTGTGGCCGTGCGCGTCACGTGGCCCGATGTCGTCGCCGGGCTATCGGTCCTTGCACACGACGCATCGCAGGACGACAAGGTGCAAGCGGTGTTTGCACTCATTGACCGCAACGGCGACGGGCGCCTCTCCCAAGCCGAGCTCGCGCGGTATTTCACTGCCGTCTTTAGCGTCATGTATGTTCTCGAGCCGCAAAAGCAGTCGACACTCGGTGGCGTCGGGCCTGTCGCCCTCGCCGAAGCGACGGCGGCCACGACCATGGCCGAAGCCGACACGGACCGCGACGGCGCCATCTCCTTTCCCGAATTTCAGCGGTTTGTAGCGATACGATGTCTGCACCCTCTTGAAGTACCGATATGCATGTAGCTGGTATGCGCCGGGACCGACCACGTTGGCCGACTTCCGCCGTGTGACGCGTCTCGGCGGCTTGGACGTGGACGACGTTTTTGAGACGTTTGCCGACTACGCTGACGACGCGGGCTTGATCTCGTTTGAGCGTTTCCACGACGGCTTGGTCAGCCTTGCGGGGCGCCATCCGGACCCGAGTTTGTCGACGGTTGCGTCGCGGCTCTTTTGCGCGTTTGACCAAGACCAGAACGAGCGCGTCGACTTTAGCGAGCTTGCGTCCGGGCTCTCTGTGCTCTGCAAAGGGTCGCGCGACCTCAAAGTCAAGGCGGCGTTCTCGCTCTACGACTACAACGGCGACGGGTACGTTTGACGTGGTTGGTATCTGGATGCTAGGTGTGTCTGTAGGTACATTTCTATGGACGAGATGGTCCGATACTTGACGTCCGTCTTCCGCGTCCTCTATGAAGTGTCGCCGGGCATGGCCACGGAGACGGGCGTTTCGGCCGCCGAGCTCGGCACCGCGACGGCCAAGCAGGCCTTTGTCGAGGCCGATACCAACCACGACGGCAAGCTTAGCTTGGAAGAGTTCACTGAGGTGCGTGTTTGTTGCACAACAATTGCTTAGCAAAGGTCATTGTTAGTGGTACAAGCAGCCGCTGCACGTGAGCGCCGAGGAGATGGCCGTCGCGACCGGCAAGCGCTTGACTTTGGAGCAGCTTCAGCATGCGACGAACCTTGTGCACTTTTCGGCCGAGGAAGTCTTTGAGCTGTTTGCCGAGGCCGCCAACGAGGACGGTAACTTGACAAAGGACGCGTTCAACCAGTGTTTTGCGACGCTCATTCCGAATGCGCCGGCCGACATTCGCGGCTTTTTAAACCGTCTGTACGCGCTCTTTGAACACGACGGCGTCGTCGACTTTTCCGCGCTCAGCAGCGGTCTCTCGGTGCTCTGCGGCGGCTCCAAAGAAGACAAGGTCCGCGCCGCGTTCGCGCTCTTCGACTTTAACGGCGACGGGTTCATCTCGCAAGACGAAATGACGCGGTACCTCCACTCGGTCTTCCAAGTGCTTTACGAAGTGGGCGCGCACACGGTCAAGGATGTCACGCCCCTTGAACTCGCGACTGTGACGGCCGAGCAGGCGTTTGACGAGGCCGATCTCAACCACGACGGCAAGATTAGCCTCGACGAGTTCAAAAAGTACGACGCCTTTTTGTCTCGATCGGTAGATATATGTGTTTGTAGATGGTACCAGCAGTCGAATGCTGACGAGAGCCGCGCGACGCTCTTCAGCCTTCAAGAAGCGCGCCGACTCACGCAGCTCGAGCGCTTCCCGGCCGAGCATGTCTTTGAAGTGCTCGCCGAGGCCGCCGACGCCAACGGCAACCTCACCAAAGACGCGTTTGTCCAGTGCTTTGAGTCGCACTTTGTCGTGGGTCCGATCGTGGGGCGCGTCCACGACGTGCTCTCGCGGCTCTTTGGCATCTTTGACGCGGATAAGAATGGCGTCGTCGACTTTGGCGAAATCACGGCCGGGCTCACGCTGCTCTGCGGCGGCGCGCGCAAAGAGAAGATCCAGGCAGCGTTCGCCTTGTACGACTACAACCACGACGGCTACATCTCGCTATTGGAAATGACGCGGTACCTCAGCGCGGTCTTTAGAGTGCTCTACGAAACCGACCCGACGCTGGCCGAGAAGATGCAAGTGACCGCTGACGAGCTCGCGCAAGTGACGGCGGAGCAAGCGTTCTTGGACGCCGACCGCAATCACGACGGCAAGCTCTCGCTCGATGAATTTGAGACGTGGTACACGCAGTCCAACGGCCTTCCGAACATCAAGCCGAACAAGATCTCGCTGCCGTCCCTCGCCCAAGTGCGTCACCTCACGAATTTGCACGCGTTTCCGCCGTCGCAAGTCGTCGAGTGCTTTCGCCGCGCCGCCCACGACGCGACGGGGCAGCTCACGCTCCAAGACTTTACGTCCGTGCTCCAGAGCTTTGCGACGGGTGACGCGGCCTCCGTCGACGCGGTCGCCACGCGGCTCTTTGCGATTTTCGACACGGACGGGAACGGGGTCGTCGACTTTAACGAGCTCGGCGCCGGGCTTAGCGTCCTCTGCGGTAAGCATCGATTCAAACTGATGCATCTCATGGGATACGCTTGCACTGTATTTAGGTGGCACGCAGGAAGACAAGGTCCGCGCCGCCTTTGCGCTCTATGATGCGAACCACGACGGCACCATCTCCAAGGCGGAGATGGCGTTATACCTGACGTCAGTCTTCAAGGTGCTGTATGAGAGCTCGCCCGAAACACAAGCGCGCCTCGCCGGCGTCTCCCCGGACGAGCTTGGCGAAGTCACGGCCGACCAAGCGTTTGAGGAGGCCGATCTCAACCATGATGGGAGCTTGAGCTTTGACGAGTTTCGCAAGTGGTACCTCACCCCGAGTGCGTCGGGCCTCAACCATGTCGAGATGCCGTCGTGGGTGAGCCTCGCGAGCGTGCGTGAGCTCACGCAGCTGCACAAGTACGCGCCCCAGGACGTCTTCAACGTCATTGCCCAATATGCCAACGACACAAAGCAACTCGACCGGGCGGCGTTTGAGGCGAGCTTCGCCGCACTCATTCCGCTGCAGGTAATACCATCGACGTCCTCGGTGGCGTGGGTTTTCATTTTGTGCCGTGTAGAGCATGGACAAGGAGGCCCGACACCGCGTGCATTTGATTCTGGACCGCCTCTTTGAGATCTTTGATACGGACCAGAACGGGTTGGTCGACTTTTTGGAGCTGAGCAGCGGCCTCTCGGTGCTCTGCGGCGGGCGCAAGGAGGACCGTGTCAAGGCCGCGTTTGACCTCTACGACCTCAACCACGATGGCGTCGTGTCGCTTGACGAGATGACGACGTACCTCACGTCTGTCTTTAAAGTGCTCTTTGAGACCAATCCGGGGCAGCAACCACCGGACGCGACGCCATTAGAAGTTGTTTTCCGCTGCGATACGATCGTAGCAGGAACCCATGGAGATTTTTTATACGTAGATTACGGCCGAGCAGTGCTTTGAAGAGGCCGACCTCAACCACGACGGCAAGCTCTCGCTCGATGAGTTTGTGTCGTGGTACTCCAAGACCAATGCAACCCTCTCGGACGCGGGCAGTGCGGTGGCGATGGCCGGCTCGGACGACGAAGCGCCGAGTGGCAGCACGTCAACGTCGGCGGGCGGCATGGAGCGCATCCGGTCGCTCCTCAAGCTCGACATGTACGAGGTCGCCGACATTTTCGAGATCTTTGCCGAAGCCGCGCCGTCCGGCGAACTCAACTTTGCATCGTTCCGGCAGTGCTTTGAGCACATGGTGGAACTCGCGGGCGGGTACCCGTCGCCACAGGCCAAGCAGGAGGCCTCGGTCGTCATCCGCCGTCTCTTTCGCGCGTTTGACCGCGACGAGAACAACGCCGTCGACTTTGGCGAGCTCGCGAGCGGCCTGAGCGTCCTCTCAGGCTCGTCGATGGACGACAAGGTCCTCGCGGCCTTCCGCCTCTACGACATCAACGGCGACGGTAGTGCCTCCGTTTGGCGTTGCATTTGTTTGATGGCGATTAGGGTTCATCTCACTCGACGAGATGGTGAGCTACATGACGTCGATCTTCAAGGTCATGTACGAGACGTCGGACCGCGCCAAAGACAAGATGGGCGTGTCGCCCGAGGAGCTTGCGCGGGCCACGGCGACGCAGTGCTTCCGAGACGCTGACGTCAACCACGACGCGCGCCTGAGCTTTGACGAGTTCAAACAGGTATTTACACACATTCCGATTCCTGATTTCTGCAAGCCATGCGACTGCGTAGTGGTGCACGGCGAGCATGTAAGCGAGGTTTCCGAGGTGTCGCTGCGTAATACCTTGCGTCTTGTATATGTATTTTTGCATCTCGGCGCGGAAACAGCCCGTGGGCATGCGAGTTGCCGAGCTGGCGACACTTTGGGGGTCCCATGACGACTCGACTACGTCACTCTGACGCCTGCACTGATGGATGGTCGACGGCTCGGCGTGGCGTCCGGCGTGCAGATGCCACGAGGACCCGCAGCAGCCGTAAGGCTTCTGAGGTCAAGGCGGCCGCTGTCAAGAAGTGAGTGCGCTTGCGCCTTCTTCTAGCGGTGTGCAAGACTCTTGGACTACCCATCGTTACTACGCGCTGGGAAGCAGCCTTCCTGTCAACAGGGACGGACGCAAGGTGGGGTGGTAGTTATAAAATAGAGTGTCGGGATCAAATAATAAAAACTACGGCGCATGGGCTTAGGACACGGAGGCCCTTCGCCGGCGCAGTAAGCCAGGTACAGTCTTGGAGGTGTGTTCGTAGAACGCAATGAGCTGGTGCTGCGCCGAAATTGTGTGCTCCAAGAGCCGCTTCTCTTCCTGAGCGCACTCGAGGCTGCGCTTGACCAGCTTGGCGTGCTCTTCAAACACGTTTGGCCCGTCCTTGTACAGGCGTGCTTTCGCCTCTTCCCGGAGCTCCACCAGGCGTCGCTCCATGTCGATGACGCTCTTCCGGAGCTCCTCGCTCTCGGTCTGCTTGCGCTTGCGGTGGCGAATGTTGTTGAGGCGGTGGCGGTTCTTCTTGGCCTTGGCCTTCTTGACGCTGTCGTCCGAGGAATTGCCCATAAAGTAGGTGAGCATGTTGACATCGACCGGCGATGACGTGTCGTCGGTCGAGCCGCTGCGTGGGCTGCTGCCGGCCGCCGAGCTCGCGGTCGTCGTCGTCGCGCTGCGCGTCGCCGGTCGCCGGGTGCTCGTCTCGTCGGCCTCTTGCTTTGTCGGGGCGTCCAAATGCATGTTTGGGTCTCTCACATGGAAATCGCGTCAGCCAGGGGGTGCACCACTACGAGACCGACGGGGACCATCGAAAACGGTATGTATACAATGCGCGAGATAGACGCGACAGGGAGGGGCCACGTTGCGATTTGTTTCTAGGGGGACATGCGTTTGGAGCAACTCACATCATCAGATCGTCTTGATTGCGTGTGGTTGGCTAAACCCTTCACCATGCGTTGCATCGCTGCGGCGCATCGGCGTGATGTCGTGATTCCATCACGCAAACCGAGGCCTTCTGAAGCGTTAAACGCAAAGAAGTGCAAGGGGTTTGACGCGCTGCGTCCGACGTCCATTGCGGGCGTTCATGAGACTCGACGAGGTCCTCGATGCTTGTAGTCTACAAAGAGCCTTGTCTTGGTGGTGCGGTATACCTGAGCCGCGGTTGCGCGCGTTGTGTAATGTCCATCGGCTTGCAGTGCCAACAACGGAATGTCGATGATCATTTAACGCAACTAGGTTAAACGCGTTTAAAGACCAAGACCCGGTGGCCAGTTTCAACTTTATGACGTGGGTTGCTGCAGAGTGATGTTTCTAGAACGTGCGCGCGTCCCATACAAACTTCAAGTGCACTTAGTTTCTTTGTGGCACCCTTGATTGCGTGAGGTAAAGCAGGTCCAGCAGTAGTGCGTGCTTCTTTTACGGCTCTGAAGCAGCACTGGTTCTGGCCCGAGCATTATAATAAAGAGCTCGAACCATTTGATTATATACCTGTGTGCGGCATTCGATTGCTGATCGTTTTGATCAGGCCTTCTTGCTCGCAGTATACACTCTCTGTGGCCGAGCTCATGTGCTGTACAGTGTACCCGAGAGCCGAGTGATATCATTGGATCCACGGCGCCTGCATCCATAAAAATAAAATATTTCATTGCCTGCATCGCAGGTTAGCCACGTCCCGGCAGCCACGTCCTGGGAAGGCAGCATATTTTTATGATAATAATTTTAAGAATTCTATCTTGGTGCGGTTTGACCGATGATGTCCAAAGGATGTTGTCGTTGACGCGATGCCGAGACTGTCACGTGCCTCTCAAATCTAGTCCTTCAGAAATGCAGGTGAAGAACCATTCGTTGGCACACGTAGCATCGTTGGCACCACGTACGTGTGTCGCATGGACTGCGCGACGTGGAAAATAATACATTTTATTTTATTAATATTTCGCGATCACATCGACATCGTCGTCTTCGACGGCGTACGTACCTCATCACACGTAAACACACCTAGGGTAAACTATGTGATTGGGTGCGTTTTACATAAAACGCACTTGAACGCGTTTAACCACGAGCAACTCACTCGAACGACGACTCACAACAGCCTCCTGACATGCAAGGTAACTTTCGAGGTAGCATATATGGACCTTCGATATATTACCTACTCGCCTCTTTATCGTCGCACGCGTCGACGGACGTATCATCCAGGCGCGTGCTTTCCAACGGCATTTTTACCTTTGTGCGATGTGCCGAATGGGTTTAGGGTCTGCGCTCGTACACAATGTACATGTCCGTATCGACCTCTTCCTCTGCGTCAAATTACGATATTGGTGGCGTATTTTACGCCTTGGGCTCGGGTTTGAAGAAGGACGTGATGGGGGCGGCCTCGACTCTGCACTTGACCTTGCGCGACGTTGGCTCGCGCGGCGCCTTGGTCTTTTTGGCTGCCTTGGTCGGATGGACAAGCTGCATGACTTTCTTCATACCCGTTGTCACGCCGGCCTCGGCCAGCTTTGATGGCGTCATCCACGCATACGCCGGCGAAAACAAAGTCGCAAGGGCCTCGTTGGGCGTCAACTGGACGTGCTCGACACCCATGTGATGCTTGACGTGGGAGAAGATATGGACGAGGTCGCCCTTGTCGGCCCGCGACTCGATGTACGGCACGATCGCTTTCATGGTCGAAAGACCAAAGAGGTCACAGAGCTGGTCGTTGGATACTTTTTGACGGGCTTTGTACGCGGGGATGACGTCGTCGTTTGCCATCTACAGCAATAGTAAATTGTTACATCTCGAGCGGACACGTATTGCGACCTACTTTAAATGCCGGGAATTCCCACTGACCCGCCAGAAGACCACCTTCGGGTCGTTTGGTCATGAGGTACGCGATCTCGCCTACTTGCATCGGCTACATACAGCGCCCTTGGAGATACATATACATACCATCGGTCAGCTCGGTCGTGAGCACGAGAATGTTGAGTGCTTCGTTGCGAGGCGCCTTCTTGCGCGTCTTGAGAGGGTACTGCGTGACCTAAAGAGAGATTGAGCGACACACTCTCTCGTCTTGGGTGGGACAACCTCGCTGCCCGGGAGTCCCCACTCGTCGAGGCGGGTCATGTCACACATGCTGCAGTCGATATCCGAGGCTTTGGCCGTCTTTTTAGGCGCCTACGATCGCGTGGGTGATCTATTGTACATCATTTTTCCTTGCGCAATATCGTACTTGAGACTCAGTGTAGGCGTAGCACTGGGCTTGCACAGGGCAGCTCTCGCACGACGGGTTCTACGCAGTCGAACGCAACAAGAATGCAGATTTCTTCAGCGCACCTGAATCGAGCACAGCCGCGCACCGAGCTCCATGAGCGCTTGGTTAAAGTCCCCTGGGCGATCAGCGTCGATCAGCGTTTGCCCCGACTCCCTACATCATGATCATCAGTCAAGTATTTTTCGACTTGACTTGAAAAAGGCATCAAATACCAGCAATGATCAAGGAGCGGCTTGTGCTTGGGGTCGGCGCCAATGGCGCGCAGTCGCGATACGACGCGAATGACGTTGCCGTCGACGAGCGGCGCGGGCACGTTAAAGGCCACAGATGCAATCGCGCCGGCCGTGTACGGGCCGATGCCAGGAATCGCTTTGAGGCGCTCAATGTCGTTGGGCATATCACCGTTGTACGTCTCGACGACAAACTTGGCGCCGTCGTGGAGCATGCGCGCACGGCGGTAGTAGCTATGCATGCCGTGAGCACCGCCATTAGAGCGTAGTCGTCGGTGAGGACCCGAGGCCAGCCCACGCCGCGTTGACTTGGTCGGGCTCGGCAGCGGCGAGCGCGTGAACCGTCGGGAACTTCTCCATCCAGCGAACATAGTAGTCGACGACCGTCTCGACGCGTGTCTGCTGGCACATGATCTCCGAGACCCATGTGCCATACGGCGACACAGGCACGGACGCGGCATAGCCCGGCGCCCGGTCCTCGACGACGCTCAGGAACGGCGGACTGTCGCCGCGCCATGGCAGGCACCGGCGGCGCTTGTCGTACCACGCGAGGAGGCCGGCGCGGATGGCCTTGACCTCGGCCGACTTCCAGCCGTGGTCGTGGCGCATGCTGGTGTTTCACGCGGATTGCACGGAAATAGCGTTCTAACACTACATTCGTATTCGGAAATCGTGTGTCCCACCAGAATGCCAATGAAGCCGACTTGATTCCCGGCAGACACCGACGTGGGCGCCGACGCAAGGCATCAATGTATCAATGTTTCAGTGGGCGGTTCTGGCGAACGTGGCAGAAAGGAGTCCACGAAAACTATTGCCCAGGATATAAATGACGATGACCTCTGTTTTTGGCGGGAAAAGAGGCCGACGACATGCTGAATTGTTTTGAGGGAGTTGCACTTTGACGATATGAACTTGATGTCTTTGTCAAGGTATGGCCGCAAGCACCAAGGCCGCGCGATCCTATACATACTAACAGTTAATACTAGTCTAGGACGATGCGGCACACATGAAAACGTCGACATGCCGTCTCCAGGATCAAGCCGTTGGCGCGCGGTTGATGGAGTCCGTACCACTCAAATGCGTGCTGGCACCGGATGTATCGATTCCCAGAGGTCCAATCATCTCTGCCAGGACCGCAACTGCAGGCAAGCAGTGTGCTCGATCGACGATACAGATAGCGAGTGCTTGTTGTGCCTCATTGCTACACCCTACCGTGCAGTTATCGAGGTGAACGCGTCGTGCAAAGGGCGCTCGTCGCCTGGTGGCCACCACCCAATAGCACATGACATATCTCGCAACTATCTCAAAACGATTTTACGATTGCCAAATACATATGACAAGAGACGAAAAGGAGAAAGAGCGCGACTACTTTGAGAAAGCCAGATTACGAACCTCTGGCAATGCATACTCTACGGCCGATCGACGCAGATATCTTTGACAGGGCTTGCCCACTTCTTTGCCCGTTGCGAACATGGCCAAGGTCAGGACCAAGTGGCTGCGCGCGCTCTCCGAGATGATGGCGTCGTACGGCTTCAAGCTCAAGCGCAACGAGAACCACCTCGTGTGGCGCAACGACGAGATGGGCATCCAGATCGCGACGTCGAGCAGCCCCAGCGACCTCAATGCGATCCGCCAGATCGAGCGAGACATTCGCCGCAAGCTTGCGCTCGACCACCCATGGTGCACCAAGCCGTGCATGGCGCTGGCGGCGTAGGCGACCTCGTGTCTTATGTGTGCGTGTTGTGAGGAGCGCCGATGCATGTGTCAACATGCCCGTGTTTACATCCTCCTCCGTCTTGTCTTGATGCAACGACGACCTTGCTGCTTGTAGCGACGTGCGCCGCGACACGCCCATGACCCAGGCCGGCGCTACACGCGGTCGCTGCGACGATAGGCCCGGTTCCGCGCCTTGAAGTCGGGCGCCGCTGGACGCTGCGTGGACGCTTTGGCCCGTCGTTGCTACCGGACGCATGCGCGACACGACCGCAGTGGGCATGGCCACGTTGTCTGGCGTGTCCTGTGGCGGCGCGATCGATCTCGATCTCGATCTCGATGGGCAAGTTGGCGGCGGTTGCACTCGTTGCACTCGAGTGCAGTGGTCAGTGGGTACGGAACTGTGTCGGTGCAAGGCGGGCGTGTACGAGGGGCTTGACGCACAGCGATGTAGCTTGGCCGATGCAAATGGCCCTTCGATGCCCTTACGTGCAGCCACGCTACAGCTGGGTACCGCATTGGGAGCGAACCCAGAAACGACCCTAATCGCAGAGTGCTCTCGACGGTCTTGGGTCGAAAGAGGCGGAGCCACCGTGTTGACGGACACGGCGTCGCGTTCTACGAGTGCGTCGGCGATGGCTGCGTCATGCCCAGCGTCCAGCGCTTCGAACGCACTGTCGCCTTGGTTCGGCGGGTGAAAAACGAGGTCACATGCGGCACGGAAACCGATCCTCTTGGTGGACGGCTCCGGCGCTTGCTTGCTCCCGCGGCGCGTAATTTCGGGTTGCATTTGTCGTGGCGGCATGTCCCTGCGTCGGCATCTCCGGTTCGAATCGCACGAGGCTCGGCCACGTTGCATACGAGGCTTCAACGTCGAGACAACACCTTTGGCTTGGATTTGCTGCAAGGTCCGTCAAGGCGTCGCATACAGCAACGCCGCTGGATGCTTCTGGCACACATGCTGACCATATACATTTCTCGCTGCCTGGACACGAAGCCGACGCGTGTCTATTGACAAGGTTGTCGTGCTACTACTGCTACTCAAAGTGTTCTGCTCGTTGTGTGCGAGCTCGAGCGTGAAAGGCGTCGCCCCGCCGTCGCGAGCGCGATCGCTGGATGTACAAGCAACATGCAACCCTATTGACCGTCCGTCTGCGCCGAGGTTGGTCTTGGTGTTTGGACCCGGCAGTGATTGGGTATGGCATTTCTACATCGGTGATATGATTGGCCCAAAAAATCCGACGCACCAATCAAAACGCCCCTTTTGTCGAAGCCGGACGTTACAACGGATTATGCGTTCAAAGGGCCAGTCGCGTCTGGCTCGACAACGCCACGTCGGCTTTATACCATGGTTGTAGTAGGCTCGACCATTACCATACCCGAGTGGTTACGATTAGCTAATCTACTAGGAGCGTCGCGGGTGCAAACTCGCAAGAACGTACGGACTTGAACGTCGCGCGGGACGTGAGGGATCCAGACCGTCTCGAGCCTTGTGCCGGAAGGACTTGTCCGTACGTTGGCTTTTGTAAATTGTTGCGTTTGGCCACGTGGAAGGTGCGGGAAGCTAGTGTTACGACAACTCCAAGTATCTGCGATGCTCGCGGTCCAGCATCAGAAGCGGGTCTGGCCCGAATGCAATTGCGAGGATGGGCCTCCATTTGTTACCGTTCCAATAGACACACGTCGCCGTCGTCGCGGGATTGGAATTTTTCAATTCTTGATTTTCCCCACTTTACCTTTTGCCAGATTGCACTCAGTGTAATACGACTACCAAGTATGATGCCCTCGTCGCCTGACTCGCGCTGCAAGTACCCGTACAAAATGTGCCCCAACACGCGCACGTTCAAGAAAGACGGCGAGCCACACACGCTGTGCGAGTACCACCGCAACAAGGCCAACTCGATTCAAAAGATTTACGCCACCAAGCGCCGTCAAGAGCTCCGCATGCAGCGCAAGTCGCCGCCGCGGAGTCGGTCGCCGGCGCTTGTGATGCCCGACCCGGCCCCGTTCTTGCCCGACGCGGCGCTCGCGATCGAGCCCAACGATTTGGTCGACCTCTCGCTCTTGTTTGAAGACGACTTTTCATCGGACACGACGTGCTGTAGCCTCGAAGTCCCGGACGCGGCGCTCTTTATGACCAGCCGACTTTTTACCGACCGCCTTAAGTTGTCGGCCGATGACTATGACATTCTATGTACGCTCGTCGATTGAGTTGCGTCATTGTCGTTTTGAAACCGTAATATCAATTCTTATTTATCCCAAACGTCCAGAACTTATTAATCGTCTCTTGACAACCGGCTCAGCAACGTTCGCGGTGCACGTCAAGATGCATGACAAAGTATCTGCCATGCCGGTACATGGACGTAGCTGCGCGCCAAGCTCCCGAATCTACCAGAGACCCTTGCGCACCAGCGGTGCAGCATAATGTTCTAGGTGTAGGGGTATAGAGTTAGAACGACAGGCGACTTTGTGTGCCTACTGGTATTGTCGAGGTGCTGAGCCGCGACGCAAGGCTTGTGCCTTGTGCAAGGAAGGGTCCGAGGACGACGGCTAGGACGACACCGCGCTTGCAACGGATATCGCCGCGTGAGCCACCATCCTGCCTCAACGGTTTACGGCTGGTGGCGTAATCGGTGGGGTGTGCCATGGTTAGAGTTGTAGTGCTACGGACGTCCCACTGCTCAGTATGTCGGCCGTGTCAAGCTGTGATTTGATGGTACCGATGCCAACGCCAATGGGAAAGAGAAGAAAGGGACAACACCTACGGGGCTCGAACCCCGCACCTCCTGCATGTGAAGCAGGAATCCACCGACTGGACAAAAGGTGGTCGACTAGGTGCTATCTGCATCTTGACAGGCCGAAACGGAGGCGAGGTCTGTGAGTGCGGTTAGCAGCACGTGTAACGAGCTGTAATCCACGTTCACATTGCGTCTCTTAGTTTCTTATTGCCAAGTTTGTACCGGGCAAAGCGTGTATCGGTCGGTATCTATTTCCACAGAAGGTCTTGTGCTTGGTCCATCATCATATATCGTGTATCTTTCTCTGGGTGTTGTCAAGTCCAAATAAAGGTCGTCAAAAGCGCAAGCTCGTCTGTCGCTCGCCTCGTTGATAGGCCTGTGAGGCAGCTGGCATGAGAGCTGCATGGTGTTTCACAGTGATCACAGCGCTGGGGTCGAATCCATACGATAGGATACCTTTTGGCGCCATCTCGGGCATGTACGTTGACGTGAGCAGACACTAGACACGAACTGCATTCGGTCTCGTGCATAGATACGCTTGCAAGCCACTGCAGCGCTGTGCATCGCGCACGGGTGCAGCTGCCATAGCTTATGCAACCGGACAAGCTTGCTAAACTAGCTTGCTATTTCGCGCACCGAGCCGACACAAGTCATCTGTGACGCTCAACGGAACTACGATCGCAAGATTATGGCATCGTTTGTTTTGTGTTAACATATCTGGAAGGAATGCATTGGATGATCCATCTCTGTTGGTGTGGACTGGTCAATACCGGTAGACCTGGTTGGCCATTGAGTGCCCTTGCAGTGGCCAGCAGAGTGTGATCACGCCTGGCATAGCGATACGATTCACAGAGGCGTTCTTGACAGTTCGACTACCAACCATCGAGTCTTAACCTCGTTTCTACACCCTCCAGCGTGTCCCGTCCAAGCATATCCTCCTTGAATTGCACCATCGACCAATGTGGTAAACACTTGCAGCAGGACAGCATTGCAGAACGGGCGCGAAAATTGCACCGATTTCTTAGCACACGGCTACGATGACGCACGAGTGTCAATGACGCCGATCTTATATATCGCAGGCGCGTCATGCTCACGTCGTGGCGCTGCTGAATGCCGCCTCGTCTTGGAATTCACGCCTTGTGTCGCCTGTTGCCGCCGTCATGTACGAGACGCGTGTACGGGCGTACATTGCGAAAAACGCTGTCTCACATTCGGCATTTTATGCCGAAAATAAAGTCACCACCGCAGAGACACGCCACCTTTCCTTTCCGCCGCGTTTATGCGGGCGTTGCCGCCTGTACGAGAGGGGAATCCTAGATGGGCTATGTACCCGCCACGAGCTCTTGTCGTCGTTGCATAGACTGTAGCTGGTGTTGTGTGGTGTCGCCGCGTGTATTGTGTGGAGCTGTTGTGGGGGTTTTGGCGTCGAGGGTCATACGGTGGCATATGCCGAAAATAGAGCCGTCCGGCCGTACATGATGTCTTGTACGGTATGCCACTCTACTGAATTCGCGCCCGTAAAATTTCAAGTCGCTCACTCATTTCGCATGCAGTTTGACGTTCCGGTCTTGGAGTCTCTCCAAGATCTCACTTTGCAATTGACCAACAGCAACAACGATGCTCGCCAACATGAACGTGCCGACCGAGCTCCAGTGCAAGTACGCCTACAAGGCGTGCACCAACGTCCGTTCGCTCAAGAAGGACGGCGACCACCACACGCTCTGCGACTACCACCGCAACAAGGCCAACTCGATCCAGCGCACGTACGCGACCAAGCGCCGCCAGGAAAAGCGCGAGCAGCGCAAGCAGGCCGCGCTTCGCAAGCTCCAAACGACCAAGATGACGACGACGCCAGTGCTGCCAATGACGATGTCGCTCCTCAACTTGCTCGACACCGCGGCCTTTGACGCTTACCTGGTTGAAGACGACGACCTTCTCCTTATGGAGCCGCTCGACGACGCGTCCTCGGTGCTCTCGCAAGAAGAGTACGAGTTCCTCGCCGATATCTTTTGAACGACGAGTCCTCGTCCAGCACCTCCTGCTGCTATTCCGGTCACTTGGACGTCTTTTCCATTGACACCGCCACACACACAACATGCCATTGCCACCGTTGTACTCTGTGTCTGTAAACCCTATTTACTTGCCAATAATAATCGTAGCTGTTTGTAGTCTCTTCATTCGGCGTTTCAAAGTCTGCGAGGCCTGGACTTGGAGTTTCTACTTGAGTAGTCGAGAGGGTAGAAGCACTCTACTGCCAGCGTTGGTAGTCATTGCGCGGGATTGGGGTCCTTTGATTCGCTTTGTGCATTGCCATGCACTCGCTCGGCTGGCTGACGCCATTGGCTTGACTGACGTTAAGTTGGGACGTATAACGAGCCTTTCTGCAACGACTCGCCACGCTTGTCGACGCCGACACGACGTCTCGGCCCAGTGCCTCCTCCCTACGAGATATCTGCAGCTCCCCGACGTCCACTATGCCACGCCGGCCATGGTGGATGCAGCAATCGAGTACCGCCAACCCGAGCACATTTTGCCGAGATACGCTGATTTCATGTACCGTGTGGTGCTTGGCGCAGTCGCGCTCCGCTCCCGGCTCTACTTTCTGGCCGATGACGCCCAAGTCTGTCCCGTCTGCGGCGACCTCGAGATGTAAGATCATCTTCTGCTTCGTTGCGAATTTGTCACTGCCGTGTGGGCGGTTTTTTAGCCGCTCGTCGATGCCCTCGAGCTCGAACTTCCCACGACGCTTTCCGCGCTCCTCTTTGAACCGCCCAACGCTACCGTCGGCTTGCCGTGGCCATGATGTGGCCGATCCTCCGCGCGTGCGTGCTCCACACCGTCTGGCTTGTCCGCAACGACCTAGTATTTCGCCCTGAGGCGCCCCTCGTGACGCCTGAGGCAGCCGCCCATCGAGCCGCGTTCTTGACCAAGCTGCACCTCCAACACTTGCTGCTGAACACTCAAGCACTGTGCCTCTTCCAAATGATGGCAGCCCTGCATCACGACGCATGGCTACGCGACAACCTCGTTCCGACTTGTGCCGTTCACACGCCACGTCTCCCGCTCGGCTAAGCCTCTCGGCCGCCGGCTCGTCGTAGCACCTTGGAATCGCTAGTCCACCACCATATCCAGTTCAGTGTAAATTGTATCTAAATAGATTCACTTCAGCAACAACAATATGTCTTTCTGCAGGCTGACTGCTCAAAGGGATTGATGCATACATGTGGTTGCCAGCGCTACAACGACTCGGCCTGACAACGCACGGAGGCACTTTTATATACTAAAATGCTGGTCGTCTTGAAGCCAGGGTTGTCTCGCTGGTCTATCCGAATGGAGGCGCCATCCAAAGTCAGATGCAGCCACTGCAACACGAAGCTCGTTGACAAGAAAAGTTGATGTTGACGCGGTTGAAGCGAGGTTTATATCACAATTGGATATGTGCTGCTTCTCCTTCAACCGCAACAACGTGAGGACGACGCTAGCACGTCAGCTCACTGGCTCGTCTTTTGAGCAGCACCAAAGAAGACACGACGGTCCAACCAACCAACATATCGTAGCATACTTTCATAGAACCCTTGGGCCATATCCAGGTCGTGCAAGGGGTGTTCTGCGAGAAGGCGGGGCCGGCACGAACCCGAACAGTACCCAAAGGCATTTACCGAGCTGCAGCCGTAGCTTACAGCAAAACCCGCATCGCCCGCCACCAGGCAGGCACCCATACATTGGATGCTCGTACAGTGCATTCATAGAGAAACGCATTGGCCGATCGCACGGACACGTGCCACAAACCTTCTATATACTAGTACTAGTATGCGGACACCATTTTTAACAGTGATCCAGAGTAAACAGCGCTGCCAGAAACATCCCATCCCTCACTGCGAAAAGACGAAACGGGACCAAGTGCATGGCAACGGAGACACGCGGTGCGGTCACGACGTGCAAGGAAGCGTCGAAAAATCGAAGAGGTACGTTTCTCGAGCAATCACGAACGTATGGTCAACCGTTCTTCTGGTATCTTGGATTGCGCGTCTAACGCCTCAACATTTTGGTTGCGCAGCACCTTCCATAGAGTAGCCAACCCAAAGGGCACTCGCCACACCGTCACCCAAGAGCCGCCGACGTTGTTGCCATGAGGCAGGTATAAAGTGCAATATTAACCACGTGGTCGTCGTATTTCCTACCTAGCGGCAACTTCAACATGCCGTCGAGGCGAGGGCGCGGATCCTATTTTTCATGGACAGAAGCCGTGAGCGGGGCGGGACGGGGGTGTACGATGTGGTCAGCGTTCCGCAGCATAGCAGCATATTTATGCTCGCGTCGATCCCGTTTCTGGGTGCGGCGTGACTGGTTCCAATCACTCGCTGGGTGCGTTCGAAAAGACGAACAAGACGCAACAGCATCTATGGCGTTGACGCGACGCTGCATGTAACTGGCAAGCGTCTCGACTCATCGGCTAGCTACATGAACAAGTCATCGCTGCAGCGCGGCGTCTCAGTCGAACCTCGAACCGGCCGTCGTCGACGTCTGTCTGTGAATGGCCTCAAGCATCAGGGCATGTAAACAGAGCGGCATATCGCAGGCCCTGCGTCGAGCACGCATGCGATCGCGGCTACTCGACGCTCGCACTGTCGACGTCGCCACCACTCAGCGGCCAAAAGATCGCGCAGATGTCCCAGCACCTTGCGTGTCTAACGATCTTTGCCAACACCACCGTCCACTTTCCCACGAGCGTGTCACACTGTGATCACGAGGACCGTACCGTACATTCCCTACGTACATTCTGTATAAGCGTACGTACAGCCGTCCGCGCCATGTCGCACACTACTGGAGCCAAGAAAAGTTTACCTTGGGCGGGTAATCTTTGAGCGCCGCGTGCGACGGGCCGGATCCGCGAATGCCCGGATTTGCAAGCGATACCAACCAATTTTCATCACTTTTGCTTTTCCCTGCTTATGCTTCCACCAAAGATGTCCCAGCCCGCGCACCTCCGGTGCACGTACGCCTACAAGTCGTGCACCAACATGCGCACGTACCGCAACGACGGCGTCCTCCACACGCTCTGCGAATTCCACCGCAACAAGGCCAACATGATCCAAAAGACGTATGCGACCAAGCGCCGCCAGCGGCTACGCGCGATGCGCGGTGCGGCCGGCCTGCCGCCGCGACCCATCCGGTACAGCGGCCCCATGGAGCCGATCCCGTATCGCCCGCTCTCGCCGCCGCAGCCGCTCTCGATCGAGCCCATGGATCTCCAAGCGCTCACGATGTTTCTACCCGAGATGACAAGCGACATGGTCATGGCCGACAACATGGAGCCGACAAACGTGTGGTCGGAAGCGACGCCACTCTCGGACGAGGAGAAGGAATTCCTCTCCGAACTCATGCCGTCCGAGTGACTGCGATCCCCTAAAAGTTGCGCGTGTCGTAGAAGTATATATAATGTAATAAGTTAACCATGTTGAGAAACGCACATTTCTAGTAACAACTTATAGCTGTGGAAACACGTAGCTCGTTTCTGGTGGGAAGGCAACACTGGGTGCACCTCAAAATCAAAAGGCCGAAATGCATGTTTATGCCCCGTCCACGACACGATGCACTTGCAGGTAAGTGCCACGCCTCATTCTATCTTGCCTAAACAGCCCCGATGCAGTTGGGCTGCACCAAGCGCACGCTACCGCGTGTCATACCTCGAGGCACCAACGCCTCACGTCCATAAACGACCTCACTCGAGTCTGCGTAGCTACAGGCATGCTCTCAACCACGAGCGCTTGAAAGCACCACACAGAGTGCATCGTCGTGTGCACGAGGCCCCCAGATTAAATGACGGCAGACAAGCCCGACGAGGCCATCAGCGCCGTGAGCGAGTGAAGCGACAAGAGGTTTTTGCTACATGTAGTCTCTAATATGTACTAGTACGTTGTATTGTTTTGAAACACAAAGTTAGCGCGAAACACTATTGAACTATCCAGTGAGTCCCTTGTGTGCCCATAGGCAGTACTAGTATTTTGTATCCATCTAGATCGGATTCATGCCGCTCGAATAAACCCGTCGAGCGCATCGTGCATGTAAACGGCACAAGTAAGCACCACCGCGTATGACGCGGCCCCGATCCGTTGACGCGCAAGATACATACAATCCAAACGGCACACAAGTAAGCGCGAATGTAGATAGTTTGTGTTGTGCTCTATAAAGTCCTTTCCGACTCGATGTCCAGTTGCCGCATCAACAGTCGAAAGATTTCCTGTCGGACACGTTCTCGTACATTCGTAGTGTACGTTTTAAATCTCTTTATTAGTATTGAAATGTACGTGTACACTGAACGTACATTGGCGCCTCGCACGGTCCCGCGACCCTAGTCGCTGAAATTCGTCTCGTTGGCTAGACTAATGGTTGATGCTTTGTTATCGCTTGCGTCTGCCTGCGCCATCAACGAGACGACGACTAAGGCAGCTAGAGCCAGAATGAATTTCCATGTGCACGCGTCACAGCAGCAGCGCCTTGCCGGCCACGGACGACGAGCGATGTCGGTACACCTATTCGAGATGCCCCAACCCGCGCATTTATCGGCGTAGCGGCGTGCTGCACACGCTCTGCGAGTACCATCGCAGCAAAGCCAATGCGATCCAGAAAACGTACGCCGCCAAGCGCCGCCAGAGCCAGCGGACGCAGCGTCAGCAGCACATCTTGGCCCAGCGCCAGCGCGAAGTCGCGTCCGGCTTGCCCGAGCCGATTCCGTTTTCTGAGCCGCGACGCGCTACGACGACCGATACCGCCGACATGGCCATCGTCGCGCTGCTCCTCTCTGATATCCAGCTCGAAATGGAGCCCATCGACGTCCAACAGCCCCCGACCCAGTGGTCCGAAGACGAATGCAGCTTTTTATACGAGCTCTTTTCACCGTAGTAGGGGATTTTGTCTCGACCCAACAATTCTATTTGATGTATTATGTGTTACCCAAATCGATATTTGTCGTTTTCGGTCTCTTGTCGAATGAGGGAGGAACGGATGCTGCCACGTCATTGCTACTCAGATAGTGACGTGGCAGTCCCTGCGCCCACGTAGAAGTGATGCCTGCAGATCTTATTCTGCGACTGTTCATGTTGAACGAGAGCATTGCCATGCAGCTGGTAGCGTCTTCTGGCAAAGTAAAGTGAAGTGTACGTTGTGGTACATATACATTCAACACAGGCAGATGCGCGCATGTTCGCAGACAACGAGACACTTGGAGCACTACGTTTTGAGGCGCACACTGCCCGCATTCGTCTCTCGTGTTGAACAGTGCTTGCGCTTGCGCTGCAGCAAGAGCTGCGCGCCTTGGTTCCACGCAGCGCTTGGCAGCTTGGCCTACAGACAGAGCACTTTAGAGTCCTGTTCGTGTCTCCATAAATCTTGCTCGTACACGTGGCTCGGCAGCTTGTGGCAGCATCGACCCCCACTTGGTTTCTTCATTGGCAACGAGAAAGTTTTGTTGCGGACCAATGACGCTACCCGGGCGGCAGAGTCTACATCGCATTCTGCATTCTTGGCGCCAGAGTTGATTAAGTATGGGGTACCGCAACCAGCCAATGGCTTGCTTGGCCGAGAACCCGTCGCGCTGCATGAGATAGGCAGCAATACACGTGCCCGTGCGGCCCAGTCCGGCTTTACAATGCACTGCGATCGCCTACGCCAGCGTTCATGCCCTTATGACGATGCTTCCATCTCAAGACCGTACCCCTGGTGTCGCGTCGCAGGCCCCAAAGAAGGCGCGCAAGAGCGTATTGGACGGGTTGCTGCCGTCGGGAAAGCTCAAGTCGACGTGGTCAATGCCCATTCTGATAAAGTCGTTGGCGTCGTAACAACGCTCATTCAAGCCCACGACAAGCGTGATGTTGAGGCGTCGAAAATGCGGCACAAAAAAATGACGGCGGGTGGGTTGTCGCCGACGGACCTGCAAACGCCAAGAGGCGCGGCGTGATCCAGTTCCAGTTGCCATGCTTGACTTGTTCGTGGTGTACATAGTCGGACACACAAAAGTGATCGCGGACGACGTACTAGCATCGAAATAATGAAAAAGGCATGCGCGGTCGCGGTTTCGAACCACGTACCTCGAGTGAAAGGGCCTTGGCGAACCCTTCGACCACATTGCACACGGAGAGCTCGAACAAACACTCGTCGTCGGTGGCGTCGTGAAAATAGGCGAGCTGCATGTCGCGGAATGGGCGTAGCGCATCGGCGGGGGTCATGCCAGCGCACAGTACAGCGTAGCAACCCACGAGGCAGACCTAAAGCATGTGCATGTAGCAGTGCGAGGCCACTGTAATTGAGAATGCACCGTGTTGGCTTGCTCTTCGAGGCCATGGCGCGTGCAGACGTGCACGAACTTCTTCTCGCGCCTGGCTTGGGCGAGGAGCTTCGATAGGTCGTCGCAGAACTGCATCGTCGTGCCCAAGTGGAACGGGCCAAAGTCTTCAAAGTACGCGGTGTAGCGGTAGTCGGCGTAGAGGTAGAGGACATCGGGCGCCGTGGGCATGGGTGCATCGTACGCCACGTAGTAGAGCGATTCGCCGTGCAGCGGGAGGTGCATGGTCAAGCTGGAACTGGCCTCGCGCTGGCAAACATATAATACGGCGCGCGGATTGGACAATGCCCGCCATATTGGACCAATCAAACGCGAGAACACCGGATTTCAGATCGTGACGACGACCCTCTCTACTCACTTGGCCGGACGCTAAGACGCCTCATCTGCCAAGTTCGACTCGAGGACGTGCGTGGCCTGGAGTTTCTCCCTTGCAAAGCGGTGCAAGGTTCATGGAAGAAACTATACCAGGTACGGGAAGCGCGTTAAGAATGAATGCAAGAAGCCTTTTCCCGCGATTGCACTCGTGACACCATCAACCAACTCGATAAAGGGCTAGGTCGTTCAAGACAGATCTCTAACCCATGAACATGATAGGTCTGCGATAGCTATCTGCCATCAATGCCGAGCAATCAGCTACTGTACATGAACTCATTCTCAGATGATGCGATGGCTGCGTGCCCACTTGACCATTGAAGATGATACACGCACTCACCTGACCCCGCACGCCAGTTTTCTGCGCCAGTCGACGAGCGTCATGCGTCGTAAGATGGCGCCCCGACGTCAAAGGCTCAGACCTCCCTGCATGAATATATTACGAAAGCGTCATTATGCACTGCAGGGCATGGACGTCACCTGAGTTGTGAACACTTGCGCGCCTCATCGCGCGCTTTGTCCGGATAAGATCTGCGCGGGTGTGTCTGGCGTTACTCGCCCTCTCCCGGATCCGGATATATGTGCATTTCCCTCGACCGTCTTCCATGGCCCCTCAACCAGCAAACAACGTCCAGGCGTTGATCGATATTGCATAATACTTGAGACCCTTAACAAGACTCCATGCACCGCATGCAAAGTGCTCGGCGCCACACGATCATTGATTGCAATGATATTAGCAGAGTCGGCGAGATCGCTCTCGTCCCGTCGGACACATGTGCCAAGGTCGCCTGCTCGACCGATTCACGGCAATTGAAACGACGTCATCCCAATAGTCGGCGCCTCGTTGGCTGCTACCCACGTTCCATATATCGCCACAATCTTCTTCGCAGCGGTCGCGAGTGGATTGTCAGACCATCACTGACGTTGGCTTGGTTGTGCGACTCAATTGAGACGATACTGGGAAAGATGCAGCCAATCGGGAAGCTTGCGCGCATGTTCTTTGTGGGCGGCGGGCGCCCGAGTGATGGTCGGCGCCGCCCCCACGGTGATTCGGTGGCCTTCATTCTCGATATCGACCATGGCGCTGCTGCAGCTCAAGAAGCGCCGGCTCCTCGAGGACGACAAGAGCCAGGACGACAACGACCAGCAGCAGCAGCATGCAGCGACCAAGCGCGCCTGCGTCCGGCCCAACCCGGTCCTGCAGACCGAGAAGATGCAGTCGGTGCTGCGCGGCCTGCGCCACGTCAGTCCCACTTGAACGACGACGAGTCTAATAGCACCAAAAGAGAGTCGTACGGGAGAGCGCAAGAGAGCCGTCGTACAGGCCACGACCGAGACGCCGAGGTACAGAAAGATAAAGTTCTCGGCCAGAAACGCGAGCGTCGACAAGAGATGCTTGAGCGCGGTCGCACTCTCCTGCGACATGTTGGTCAAGTGGTAATGGCTCATGAGGACGCCGGAGAAGAAGAGCGCGACGATGCCCGAGAGACCCGCGAGGTCGCCGACCACGTAGCTAGCGACCACGTTGAGAGTATTCGGTCGCCAGGACACACGACGTATTACCTAATGTAGGCCGAGAGAAGCACGATCGAGATCTCATAGTGCGGGTACTGCTGCAGCATCGGGTCGGCAATCTAGATCCGCACAGGTCGTAAAGTATACGAGGGATGCGACGACTACCTTGAGCATAAAGGCCGAGATAAAGCACACGGCGGCCGCGAGCGCTACCGAGCCAATGCCGATGGCGATGACCTTGAGCACGACCATGAGCGCTGCGTGGTGGTCGACGTCGCTGATGCCATGGCGAATAAACTCTTGGAAGAGTGTAAAAACCACAATCGCTAGGCCAAAACTTAAGGACATCCGAGAAAATTGCAGAAAATTGCAGAAAATCGCAGAAAATTGCAGAAAATCGTACCAACGCCGTCGTTGAGGACGCTTTCACCAAAGACGAGGTTGAAGAGCATGGGCGGTGCGTCGTTCTTCTTGAAGACCGAGAGCGTCGCGACGGGGTCGACGGCCGAGATGAGCGACCCGTAGAGGTACGCCTCGGCCGGCGTCAGCGCCGTGATGAGCCCGAGCTGCCCGAGCCAGATCAAGAGCCCGCCCGTGATGAACGTCGCCACAAGCGTGCCGACGATCGCGAGCAGCAAGATGGTCGAAAAGTTGGTGAAGAAACCCTACACCAAAATTGCATGGCGACCATATATGGCACGGGCAGCGTACACGCTTCTTCATGCTAAAGCCCGCTTCGAGGATGATGGGCGGCAAGAGGCTAGGCACATGCATGTAGAAACATACGTCGAGAGAGGGCGAGAGGGACTACCCGAAGAAGAGGACCTGCGGGTTGAGCCCGATCTTGTCGACGGGCGTGCAAAACTTGAGCACGGCGCCAAACTACACGCATGTCCATGAAGCGAGCGTCGCAGGAAGATGCGAGAGCGAGCGTACGCAGAGGCCAAAGACGATCGCATACGCCGACTCGGGGATCATCATGGTGTGGGTCGTCGCGCGGTCGAGTCGGTAGCCGAGGAAGACGAGGAGCAGCTGGAGCACTGCGCAGACGAGCAGCTCGACGCCTGTCCAGGCCTCTTCCGCGCGGACCGCGTCCAGCATGATCTCGGCCGGTGCCATCGCCATGCTTCCTTCTTCCATCGTCGCAGGATCTGCTAGATTTCTTGTAAACCTGAAAAACCTTTTTTTCGATATTCCGATTGCAAAACCTTTTAAAGTCGATACAAAGATCCGGGTCATTTGAGTTTTGAGATTGAGCTGCTCGCTCTCCCTTTGCCTTTCGGAATGTAGTCGTGTGATCTCAAAACTCAAAAATCAATCTCAACTCGACCTTGCAACCACTGCAGAAGATCCATTTGCCACGCCGGCGAGAGACTGCAACAACACAACAAGTACGCTACGTATGCATGGATTGAGGTCTCACGTCAAGAGTTAAGAGAGGCAAACAGTCGGAAGCGGGCGTGGACGCCAGACGAAGCTAGAGCACCGTGGCCGAGATGACACCGGCTGCGTTCGTCATCGCACCCTTGGCGCTCTTCAAGTAGCACACGCCGCTGGCCCACGAGAACGCATGGCACCCGGCCGTGTTGCGGCACAGCTCGCAGCAGCGCATGTACGATGGCGACGCCACATTGCCAATGTCGTTGTCGACATAGTCGACGCCGAGCTCCGGTGCCGAGCAGCGGTAGAGCGCGACGGCCGTGACACCGGGAAGTGACACTTGGTTGCTGCTGCCGCTCTTGAGGTAGCAGACGTTGGCCTTGAAGCTGTAGGCGTTGCAGTTGGCGACAGCGAGGCAAGCCGCGCAGCACTGGTTGACGGACGTGGCAGCGACGTTACTCAAGTCCTGGCCCGTGTAGTCCG
>NW_012156470.1:0-1024 GCF_000151545.1 Saprolegnia parasitica CBS 223.65 | reverse complement strand
CTTGGTGATGGACGCGCCTTGGGCCGATTTGAGGTAGCACGTGCCGCCGCTCTGAGTCGTCCAGACGTAAAGGACGCAGCCGGGCGTCAAAGTGCAGCGTTGCAGCAGTTGCGGGTTGATCTGGGACGTCGACGTAATGTCGTTACCGGGGTAGTCGACGTTGCTCTGGTAGTTGGCGCAGGTCGTCGGCGTCGGTGTCGGCGTCGGTGTCGTGGTGCCAAGAAACGCCGACTGCGCGCCCTGCTTGGTAGATGAGGTACCCGCGGCGCTCTTGAGATAGCACGTCCCGCCGCTCTGGCTCGTCCAGACGTAGAGGACACACCCCGGCGTCGCCGCGCAGTCGTTGCAGCAGTTGGCGGGGTTGGTCTGGGCCGTCGACTTGATGTCGTTGCCGAAATAGTCGGTGTCGGACTGGATGGGGGAGCACGTCGCCGCGCCGGCGGCGCCGATGTAGGCGGTCGAGAGCGAGAGCAGAAGCGCTGCGTAGGACCCGAAGCTGCGTATGGCGTGTCGGATTCAAATGTGAGCCGCTTCGTGGCGGCTCGTACAGGAAACCTCTTGCGGTTTGTATGCACATACTAACCCAAAGACAAGACCATATTTCGAAGGGCCCAACGGTTGAGGCTAGGGTTACGCGTCTCCTGCTTCCCGACCAGCCTACCCTTCGACGCGATACCAGCTTGACCACCGACGCAGCTAAAATTTGACGCCAGCTGCAGGTAGCCTTCAGCGATCTCGTCCGCTGTGCCGGTAGCGCGGCTCAGGTCCCTCTTTGAGTTGTCGTCTCAGCCTCGGGAAACCAGAGCTTGCAGAGCTGGGCAAGTGCTGCGAAGCCAATCACGCCCAAGACGAGCAAGCGGGGAATGCCGGCTCTGGACGTCGCAGATGCACCACGGAAGTATGTGCTGGAGCGCCGTAAGCATCGGCCAGAATGTGTTTTTTACCAGCACTGCCCGCCATGTCTTTCCGCTGCATGTACTCCACGACACGATGATTGGATGCTTTTGCCCAGGTTTGGACGAAT
>NW_012156469.1:154226-160209 GCF_000151545.1 Saprolegnia parasitica CBS 223.65 | reverse complement strand
TGTTGAATTGGGTCCTCTATTACAATAGATAAACTATGCTAAATAAATTGTCGGACTTTCTTCGTTGTGTGTACTCGGTTGAGGGACTTGATTTAGGCAGGCGGAGGCAGGAGCGCAATCCGCGGGACGAGGTGACGTCGCGGCCACTCGCGGGTGCGACGTCGTGCCAGGACGGTCTCGACTGCTTGAAGCAGGACGAGTGGTACTCGCAGTGCGTGCCGGCCGTTCGCTTTGGCTAAACTATGTGCTGATATTTGTGTCAACAACAACTCGACTACATAATGTAATGAACTGTTCTCATGTGTATTCTTTGGTGTTTGAGGTGGAACCTGGGCAATGTGGTGGCCAATCACGTGACGAATACGTGGCGCGTTGAGAAGATAGTTTTCGCTGCTATGTTTCGAATTTCGTTGCAGACTCCACACACGCGTCGGAGCGAACGCGGCATTTTGCGAAGCAATTATTGCAACACTTTAGTAGTTGGTGGTCCTCATAGAGGTGCTGAGTAGTACTGTTCCGATCCGCCCGAGTGCCGCTGTGCTGGCGATCATTCTGTTTGGGTAATGAATGGTCTTGGCATGGTTGGATGGTGGGTGGTGCCAACGGCTTGCGCCGGAGGTTTCACTGGAAATACCGAAATCGAGTCGTCGTCGGAGTAGACATCGTGACGATACTTGAACGAGATGCAGCTCTCGACGTTTGAATTCAACACCGCTCTCAAGCTGTCAGCGCTTGGGTACACGGCCAAGACACAGGGCGACACGTTTGCCGAGTACAAGCTCAACGTGCTTAGCAAGCTGAAGACAACGCTACAGCTTGGTGCCAGCGACCGGCCGTTCGTCGCGTACGACGACGAGAAGATCCGCGTGATCGTGGTCACGATCGCGTCCGTGGCCTACGTTTCGATCACAGGCACCAACTCGTCCGAGGACATGCTGGCCAATTCGGCGGTCTGTGCGCAGCGCATTGCCCCGAACGCCCACGCACCCGCCGGGTACCTCAAAGGCGGTCGCACCCTCGGGATCGTTCGCCTTGCGCGAGCTTTGCTCGACTTCGACGAGCTCCGAAAGGTGATTTTATGCGGCCACAGCCGCGGTGGCAGTGTCGCCCACACGGCCCACTACGAGCTCATTTCGGACGCACGCTACGTCTTCGACACGACCAAATTGCTCTCGGTCGCGTTTGGGTCGACGCCGTTCCTCAAGAGCGATAAACCGAATGGGGACGAAGCCAATCGTTTTTTCACTTTTTTTTACGAACTCGGACGTGGTCCCAGCACTCTTTGTCGGTCCCGTCCTTCTTCTCGTGCGGGACGCCTTGCTTACTGAGCATCGCGTCACGACTGCGCTCTTCAACTTGCTCGGTGTCGACGTGTACAAGATGTCGCAGCAGGCCATCAACGACCGCATTGAGTCGCTGAGCGAGTATCAGTACTACGGCGCATGGATCAACCTGTCCGTCTGCGGTGGGTCGACTTGGACGCTAGACACGGACCCCGCGGCGCTCTTCCGCTCGGAATCGTTCCTCGCTGCTCGCGACGGCACCCAAATTGTGCGCGAACACGGCATCGAAGACACATACGTGGCCTTTGTCGTCCAGGGCGTGACCGCGCCGTCAGCGAGTGGCGAGGATCTCCAAGACAAGGTGTACATGACAGCGGCGACAACGCTCGTGGTGAGTGAGATGTCAAGCGCCTCCTTGGCGGTGCTTCTCAACAAGGCCATGTCTGCCGCCGTGGTGACCAAGACCCTCGGCAAGAGAGAGATTTCGGACAATCTGCGTCGATTTGTGCGGGCGCTGGAAGCCTACCTTACCGTTGTGTACACGCTGGCCAAGGCCAACGACGCGACGATTGACGTCGCAGTTACAGTCGCCAAAGACATGCAAGGCTGGACGGGCTTTGCAGCGCGCCTGGCCGCGATCAAAGACCGCGGGACGGATGAGGCGGGCACGTGGAACAGGCTCAACGACGACAACATTACAGCCGACATGAACAGTCTCTCGATCTTCACCGCGTCCGTCCTCTCTGCGAGCCACTTGGCCGAGCCTCAGAGTCTTTGGGCAAACATCAAAGCGAGAGCTCTCTTAGGGGTGGCTCTTTTTCCAATGATCGCTCTGATGACGTTTGTCGTCTTTGGTGCGGCAGCAGCGGTAGCGTTGGCCCCAGCTTTCATGTTGCTCTTTGGCCCAAAGATGCCCGCGGGGTCTGCCGAGCTGTATGCCATGCCCTCGGCTACAACGCGTCCCTCGATGCCGCCTGCGTCAGCGCGAAGCCCGTACCTCGCGCTGACCTACGCGCGCCACCAAGTCGATGTCGCCGCACCCGACGCGGCGATCCGAGTGCGGTCCGAGGCGTACAAAGAAACCGGAAGCGCGTACGTGCACCATCTGAGAGCCATCGCGTTGGCCACGAACGTGTCGATTGGCGACGGCGACGCAAGTGCACAAGCCATTGAGGAAACGCTCACCAAGACGACCCGCCTAAAGGCCACCGACCCTGCCAACCAACGCCTCGTCGACAGCTTCATTGCCGTGCTTCGGACCATCCGAGACCTCCGCGCAGTCTGTCAATGCCTCGTCTTCATCGTCATCAATGGCAACCAAAACGTTGGCAAGTCGTGGTTTCTGCGCGCCCTCGACAACCAACCCGCCCCGCCGCGCGACAGCACCGAGTTCCCCGAGTTCCGGCCCTATGTGCCTCGCGGTGCTGAGAACACCGATCCTGGTCTGCGCGTGTACATTCTGGACTTGCCTGGAAACGACTCGGACAGCGACCACCGGCGGCGCTTTGTCAAGGAGCTCTACGGCATCAGTAGCATCGGTATCCATCTCTTTGCGTGCGACACGGAGCCGCGCATTAGCGACAAGGACATGCAGTCGATGCGGCAGATGTTTAGCGGCTGCGACGACGTACTCATTTGCCTCAACAAGGCGCTTTTGATGGGCATCGAATGGCAAGACCCCGAGGATGCCACGAATGCAGACGAAAGTCCGCTCGCACCGATCCGCGCCAAGTGGCGACAACACTTTGAAGCGAATGGGGTCGAGTTGGACGGAGCCAAAACCAAGTACCACCTCAAGATCACCGACATGCACGGAACCCACAAGCCGCGCCCGCGACCCAAGTCGACGCCGCCGTCCACCGCCGATCAAAGAAATTTGCGACGGTATGACCAAGAAGTCGAGGAAGATCTTGCCAAGCTCCGCACCAACGGAGGTGAGTCGACGCAAGAGGTCGTGGCATGGATTGACGCCACGATCGCCAAGGTCGTTCGAGCCCACAAGCTGTAGACGACCGCAAGTTGTCATCTCATAATGGCAAAGTGGCGGCTTTTAATGCTTGCCATTTTGTATTTTTGGATGACGCAGGTGTCGGTGGTTGCTGCGTGCAGGCCATTTACCCCATGCGGGAGAAATCGACCTACGTGGCACGAGCTCGCACGCCAATCTGCCTACCAATTCAAACACTTCAGGTTAGTGTAGAACGACTACAAATGGAGCAACCAACGTTAGACCTTGGGCTAGTACCAGTATATCTGCAGGCAGCTAGCTACACTAATCTGACTTTCAGCTCTCTCAAAACCATTCGTCACAGTCTGAAATAACGCAGTTGTGCATTCCAAGCGCAGCTCAACGCGCCACGTATTCGTCACGTGATTGGCCACCACATTGCCCAGGTTCCACCTCAAACACCAAAGAATACACATGAAGCAGTTCATTACATTATGTAGTCGAGTTGTTGTTGACACAAATATCAGCACATAGTTTAGCCAAAGCGAACGGCCGGCACGCACTGCGAGTACCACTCGTCCTGCTTCAAGCAGTCGAGACCGTCCTGGCACGACGTCGCACCCGTGTAGCCCTTGCCGCCGCACTGTTCCCACTGCTTCTTGGCGTTGCCCGACGGCGCGCTCGTGGGCTTGGTCGTGGGCTTGGTCGACGGCTTGGTGGACGGCGTCGGCTTGTCGCTGCTGGGCGACGGCTTGTTGCTGCTCGGCGCCGGTGTCGGGTTCTGGCTGCTGGGCGACGGCTTCGGGTCCGAGCCGCATGAGTCGCTAATGTAAATGTCGGCGCAGTTCCAGAACTGCTCCTGGCCGTCAATGCCGACGCCCGGGTTGTTGCCGCCGGCGTACCACCAGCGCAGCACGCAGTGCGAGTCGCCGTCGCACTTGAGGTCCTTGGGCAGGTTGTACTGCATCTTGAAAAAGTCGTTGCCTGCCGGAAGTGGCCACTGCTTCTCGCCGTTGGGCTGCGTCAGCGTCTGGAAGCACTCCTCGGTCTCCTTGTCGCCCTTGCCGTTCAGCTTGCAAATGCCAAACTCAAAGAAGCCCTTGTGGTTGGCCGTGATCTGGATGTTGAGGTCCAGTGTCTGGCCCGGCTTGTAGCACGCGCCGATGGCCTTGGAGCCGAGCTTGGGGAAGAGACCGTACATGCCGCCCGTCTCGTGGTCGCGCGCGCCGTTGAACGGGTCGCCGCAGACGCCGTGCTTGCCGCCCTTGGTGCCGCCAATGCCGCCGGCGTTGAGACCGTTGTCGCTGTAGTTGATCGGGATGTCCTTGAACGCCGGGAGGCGACCGATGTAGCCGCGGTGCGGCGGCATGACCATGCGCCCGTGGGCCTCGGTTTGCGAGATGGTGGCGGCGAGCACGGCAGCGGTGGCGATGAGCTTCATATGTGTGGTTGTTGTGGCAAAAGACAGAATGAGTCGAGTTGAAAAGAGTATTGGTGTCGTCTGGATCTTGGACAAGGGCAGAGAATCGGTCGCTGCAATTCGAACCACATCTGGCACGCCAGTGGTATTCCACATGTTGCAGACGTCCCACCTCTTGTTCCTCTTGTTGACGGCTGTCTCTCGTGGTAGACACCACTGTGCCTTGACACCTGGTCGTCTTCTGTCCGCACCTTGGTATTCGATGTGGTGGTATTAGCATATTATGAGGAACACAGACGTTTTATGGAGAACCAGAGGCAATCAACTCGCAATCACTGCGCGCACGAGCGTGGTCATGTCGATGCCGGCGGAACATCCAAGCGGCGCCGCAGAAAGGCCGCCGTCGCAACAGTCTGGTGAACGAGATCTTTCTTCCTCGAGGAAGCCAAGACCAAGTGCAACCTGAGCAACCTAAGACCGCGTGTGACGAGGAGAGGTGTGGTCGATGCTGCATGAACGAGCTGCCGGTCGTACAGTGATCGCTGCGTCTGTCAATAGGCTATCGCTGCGGCACTTGCGATGGGTCATCACTCGCTGTCCTGCCCAAGCATTGTTGTCGACAACTTCTCTCCAAGGAATAATAGTACTTTGGCAAATGGTCGACTTGTACTCATATGTGTACCCAGGATACACGACCGAGAACGGTCGCGAACACGGCGCCGACCATTATAATGAGAGCCTTCGTGGAGGGATGGAGAAGAAGGCAGACACGGATGAACCAATACCAAGTGCATCCACGCACCAGGTTCGATGCGACGCCCGACTGCATAGATGCGCTCGGCCTCCGGCGCTGCACGTTCGAATGGGCGGGCGCGTGCGACGTTTTGGATCGGCAGCCTCACATTACTCACAGCTCGTTGCACTCGACCTCGTGCCAGAATGAGTCTTGCAGCTCTTTCTGGCAGACATTACAGCACCGATCTCAAAGTGCAATGTGGCGCGGCGCCAGATCCAGTCAGACATGGCGCCAGATGTGTTCGATGCAAACAGTGGTACGAACTGGTACACTCATACCGGTACATATGTAGTCCAGACACTGGACGATGGATCTGCACATTGATCCAGCCTCAGGCTCCGGCTCAGAAATGCGCTCTGCGTGCCATCGTCTTTCATTTTCCAATTTCCAGCACGATGCTCAAGTCGACGGCCCTCCTCGCAGCGTTCCTCGCCTGCGCCACGACACACGTCGAGGCCCACGGCCGTATGCTCCACCCGCCGCACCGCGGCCACATGTTCCGCCTTCCGCAGTTTAGCTTCTTCCCCGAAGACTAT
>NW_012156469.1:135643-154126 GCF_000151545.1 Saprolegnia parasitica CBS 223.65 | reverse complement strand
CACCGACGTGCCGTCGCCAGACGACTCGAACCCAACGACCGTGCCGACGCACAAGCCGACCCACAAGCCCAGTGACAAGCCGACGCACAAGCCTACTGACAAGCCGACGCAGAAGCCTACTGACAAGCCGACCCACAGGCCTACTGACAAGCCGACGCAGAAGCCCAACGACAAGCCGACGCAAAAGCCGATCGACGTCAAGGACGCCAAGAAGGCGTGGGAGCAATGCGGTGGCAAGGACTACACGGGCAACGTGGCCTGTGCGACGGGCCTCGAGTGCATCAAGCAGGACGAGTGGTACTCGCAGTGCGTGCCCGCCAAGCGCTTTGGCTAATTCCATCGGTGACTGCGCACTGACTGAATGTAAATAAAAGACTGTATTTTGTAAGGTTGCTGGAGGTGACAGTGCTGGTATCGATGGATCGCGGTGTCAAATGGTACTACTATTCTCATGGACAGCGCCGCAGACGCTGTCTTGAATCGCTTGTTGCAGAGAACAAACGGCCATGGTGCAGTTGCTGCGACAGTACTGTACGTTGTAGCATGATGTTGTCGACATGAGAGTTGTTCTGCGCATAACATTGTCATTAATGTTGTCTTTGTATCGGATTTGTGCGCGAGCGGAAACGAGTTGCTCGTTGTCTTGATCTTTTGCCGCGACATCCTTCAGCTCGTCTGTCCTTCTGTAGAAAGCTCAGTCTTCAGCAGAAGACCTCTTTGAATCATGTTAGAGGTTGACAGTAAATTCTCCTAGTACTGCCCCAGTTTGGGGATGGCTACCGTTTAAAGTAGAAATATGTTTGCGCTACGGATCGACATCTGCTGGGCTATGCTAACACAAGTCTCATTGACCTCATCCCGTTGACCGGATTTTATTGGTGCGGATTTGTCGGCATATTCCAGCGCTTCATCGAGCCACACACATTTGCTTTTCTCTCGTCTCGAGCTTTTGACACCCCTTCAAGACATGCACACCACCCCGTACGACTTCGAGAACGGCAAGTATGCTGCCAGTCAGCCAGGCCAAGGCATGACCAACGTCGACCAGAACGGTATGCTCCTTGGCCAGTGGAAGGCGGGGATTTTTGCGTGCTTTGACGCATGCGTCCCCAACTGCCGGATGGCGTGGCGGTTGATCCTTGCGTGTGGTGGCTGTGCAATATTTCATTGATGGAGCCGTTGCTCGCCTTGGTCTAAAAACAGCTGCACTGTAGCTGTTTTTAGACCACGGCTAGTACAGGACCCGGCAATCGCGTTCAACCTATGGGGTCCATCCTTTTTTCCATTTTCACTTGACCACCCCTTGGACCCTAGAATTCACACCTCGACCCCTGGACCCACCCGCATAATTAACCCTCCCACGCCGGGACCGCATAAAAAGCACTTGGCATGCCCACACCCACTTGTGAATCGTTTGTATTTTAGGGCGACGATCGAGTGTGACAATCTCTCTCTCCATCTATATACTAGGCATACCTACTAAGGGCAGCTACCGTGTCGGTGTCCGCCGTACCAGTGCGAGGCGGGTTCCACAACCAATGGATTTGGGTGGGTCGTGAGTGTGGGCCCCATGTCAGTTTCTGCTTTGTACTAGTACGCGTTTTTCACACGAAACTCCCCCTTGCATCTCTTGGTTTAATTATAGCGGTGCCAATCGCTGCGTTCGAGGAACCCACTTTTGCATTTGTCTCGAGCTCTCATCACCTCTACGCTTGCCTTCCAAGCCATGAGCACTATCCCCCCTCACGACCTCGAGACCGGCCAAGCCATCCCGACGGCCCAAGCCGTCAGCCCGACGTGCCAAGTCGCCAGCCCGACGTACCAAGTCGCGAGCCCGATGGGCCAAGTCGTCAACCCGATGAGCCAGCGCCAGATCCTAGTCGACCAGAACGGTATCCTCCTTGGCCAGTGGAAAGTGGGGCTCTTTTCGTGCCTGGACTCTTGCATCCCCAACTGCTTGA
This sequence comes from Saprolegnia parasitica CBS 223.65, assembly GCF_000151545.1. NCBI lineage: Eukaryota > Oomycota > Saprolegniomycetes > Saprolegniales > Saprolegniaceae > Saprolegnia > Saprolegnia parasitica. The sequence continues at coordinate 152,165 of NW_012156469.1, read as the reverse complement.
TGGCGTGGCTGTGCCCGTGCATCGCGTACGCGCAGATTCGCCACCGCATGACCGGGTCGTTCTGGGGCGCGTGCTGCTGCTTTTTGCTTTGCAATGGGCTTCCCATCTTCTGCATCCGCGGCGAAGTCCGCGAGCGCTTCCGAATCCCCGGCAACGCGTGCGAGGACGTGTGCTGCGCGCTCTGTTGCCCGATTTGCGTCCTCGCCCAAGTCGCGACCCACACAGAGTCGTACACGCCCGGCTCATGCGACTGCGGCCCAAAAGATGTCTTGCTCGGCTATACTGTTTGATCCTAGCGACATGCTAATATACTATAATCTGACTAAAAAGCTACTACTAGCATGCAGCACGTGTCACGAGCATGCACGGCTAGCGGTGTGCGGTACATGAATACACACAGAGGTACGTAGAGACGACGTCAATCTTGATGTCGCTGTGGAGCGTGATGTTCATGGCGACAACTTGCTGCCGCACTGTTTGTCAATGAGCTACTATGGTCAAGCCCTACGAAACTTATGGCCTAATCCCGATAGATTGCCATTGTACGGATATCCGGTAGTTTCATGCGGTGACTGAGACGCAATCAGTGTTTGCGGGAGCTTTTGACCAATGCAGCGACCTAAATAGCATCGCATGTGCATGTGTCTTGCCTTTTATGGCTCATTTAGAGGAGTACATGTCCTGGCTAAACGAACGCCAATCACTACGCTGAAGTCTTGGTCGTCAAGGTACCCGTAAACTTGTTGCCGTAGACGATCGTGGCCGTCGGCTGAATGCCCAGTGGGTTGGGCGTCGAGTGCTCTGCAAACCAGTGCGAGACGTTGCTCGTAACGAAGCGGAAGTACTGCCGAAACTGCGTGGTTGCCACCGGAAGAGACTCGTGCGGCGTCCGATCTGTGATCCAGTACAGCTCATTGGCTTGCGGCTCGTAGTAGCCATCGCGCTCACGGTCCAAGACACCATGGAGGACATCCACGTCGCCGTGGGCACCGACGATATCGTTCTCATCTGCGACGACCGTGTTCCAGACCTAGTTAGTAGAATAAACACACATTGAAAGTTTGATTGTATCAGTGGTGTACGCACCCCACACGACTTGGCGACCGTGGAAGCCATGTAGATACCACCTTGGAGCTCGTGACGGATCATCCAGCCGCGGCCCCAGCGAATCTCTACCCACTTGTGGCGTGCTTCACCAGCACCCAGATAACACTGAAGCTTGGCAGCGGACGGTGCTTCGACGTGGAGCCCGGGACGCCGTTGAGAGGTGTCGGCCTCGACAATGCCTTCGTGGATCGTAAGGTACCCCACCTTGCCGTTCTCGTCATGGTGACGGCAGCTGTTGAGAAGCGGGACATAGCGCTGACACTCGGGTGGTAGCGTCGTTTCGGCATGACCGATGATGAAGGGCATCATGTTGACGAGGAATGGTTTCGGTTGCTTGATGCCGTCAACGAGCTGTGTGAGCGGCGCTGGAAAGGTAACGAGTTGAGGAGTGTGCGGGATTGGCGTCTCGCGCGGCGTGTTAAAGGGCATACGGACGCGGGTAAGAGGGACGTAGCCGCGCTGGTCAGCCTTGAGTTGCGCCCGCCAGATCGCATGGAGATGGTTGACGATGGCCTTGAGAATGTCGGTCTGGCCTCGTAGTCCATGAAGCGAGCTTTCCTCGTCCAGTGTCCCGAGCAAGAGAAGACGTACGACCGAGTTGTGCCACAGCGACGTCGGTGCCATCTCGATAATCCAGAAATGATTTCGTTGACGCAGATCGCATCGCTGAGCACCGTGATTGGTGGAAATCGAGCCAATCGGACGCTCGTTGAGTGGATTTACTTCTGGCTTTTCTGCTTGCTTTGCGCCAACTTCCCGGTAAAGTTAGCGCAAAGCGAGATAGACGTGTGGTAGGATCAAGGTGCTCCTTTGAGCTGGAAGAACATCCGAGGACGCCGTACTGCGTCCCTTACAGCTTATTAACATGACGGTCGGAGCAACCTTACGCTTCGACTAACGTGTAAAGAGAGAGCAGCCCCGAACGTGAAACCGTGTAGTACAATCATCAAAATGCTAGAACATATCAACGAAAAGCATCGACGCGCGTATTTCATGACGACGCGGCGGGGCCTATGGGCGGCGCGCTCCTTAGTCGAACCAGGCCATGCCGGCGCCGTCGAAGTCGATGCGGTTGCCTTTCTTCCTGTTGCGGTAGACGTTCAACTGCCGCCGGAGGAAAACGTGTTTTGCGTGAAGTAAACATCTTTCTCTTGGTCATCGTGGTTGTAAACGTCGGGCGACTGCCAGCGCAGGCGTCGCGGACGACCTTTTCCTGGAGCTTCTCGAGGTTTTCGTCGGCGTTCTCCATTTTCTCCATGACGTGGTCGACAGCCGCTTCGATGATCTCGTGGATGAGGTTGTCGAGGATGCTGTCGGCCACCGTATGGGCCATGGAGCCGATAGTCGCGACGATCTCACCGCCGATGGGGGCAAAAAAAAGTCGCGTCGCGTTGGTTTTCGAGAGCGTCTTCTCGACGTGCTTGTGCACTAGGGGCCGTTCCCGTCGGCGTCCCACGCGTAAATCTTGACGCTGCTCTGCCACGTGGGGAGTTGATGCGGTCGCCGGCGGAAATGAGCAGTGTCTTGCGGTAAAAGAGACTCGGGTGCGGCACAGGGATGTATGTGAAGATGAGGACGAGCACGTCGTGCTGCGTGTCGTTGCGGATCTTGATACCCATGGTCTACGGCGTCGTATAAAAAAAGTAAATTGAAAGACGACGTGGTGGTGGCGGCGTGCGTCCAGACAACGGACGAGGAGAGATTGGAGCGTACCTGCCGGGACCAGCGTTGGTGGTCGGTCACGAGTGTGCTGGACGAGTTGTAGTGGATTGTTACGTGGACAACCATCAAACTGTCGACTTGGTACTACACAAGAAGAGGAAAAAAAGTTGTCCTTTCTCTTGCTTCAATCGAGACGGGCGGGCCGAACGAGGCCACGCAGCCACTTCGTGCAGAGAGGACATACATTTACCTCCACTGCTTCTTACTATGTACCATCGGGTGCAACCATCCCGTGTCGCCCAAGGTCGCATGGGACTTCGCAACACGGGCAAATGCGCACGACGCAGCCCGACCAATGATCTTCCTAACCCGAGCCCCGCCGCGCTTTGACTATGCGGAATGCAGAGGTCGATAGCGAGCTGTTCCCAACTACTTGCAGTCTCGCCAGGAATAGTGGAAAGAAGTCAAGGTGAGTGTAAAAATCAATTTGTAGCTCGACAAAGGGTCTTATAAAGGTAGAAAGGGCGTAAATCTCGTTGTAGAATATACCACTACTAGTTTAACGAGAGTACACCAGTGTTCGAATGCCTTGTGCTACAACTATAATACCTTGGTCCAGCAGCGACGAGAGTAGACTGCTAGAAGGCTCCTTGTCCAAGCCCCCAGCCAGCCAAGGGATTTGATTCTCGTGCATGCCGAATTAAAAAAGCCTATTTTCGGCATGTATATGCGACGTTCCATAATGCGCGCTTTGGATTGGTGGCATTGATGGCATTCATAACACGCTACATGGCGAACGCGTCGTGACACGACAAATTGCTGCTGCAGCTACCGTCGACGGCACTGCTTGAATTATTAACTCATTAGTAGGTAAAGTCTTACCTGTGAAATTTTATATTTCACAAAATAGACGTGATGAAAACACAGAGTATGATACCACTGAGTTATACTTCTCTGTCAGGCAGATCGGGGTGATTTCCGTGGAGCCACTTTCTGAATTTTTCCTACTAATGAGCGCCCCTTTACAAAACTTTATATTTCTTATACTTCCCTTCCTCGATCATCGAAGCAAGAGGCTTGCCCACCAAGGGCTTGAAGACACCAACTCTACTCCCAACAATCCCTATGGAAGCGGCCCGATCAGAGCACGAGTTGTGCTGCATGCTACGGACAGATGCAATGACTCTACATCGCTTCATCGGTCCCCAGCTGGCCCTCCGCCACAAGCTACATTTCGGGCCATTTGGATCATACCTTGCCGAGTTAAAGAGACGGCCACGCGGCAAAAGATCTGGTGTCTTGCTGACCGATGGCGTTGGTATCGCAACTTGGCACTAGCATTGTGAGATTTCCATCCTCCTCCTTCGAGTTTCAAGGAATGTTCAGCCGCCGCCACCATCACTCGCCATAGTGCACGTACGCTCTGTCGTCGGTCCAGGTCCTGCTCAGTTGCACATTTATTGGCGCGTGCCACTGAATTTACCGTAGTACGCCGCTTAGATTTCCGCAATTCCAACTGCCACGACAATAAAACATCGTCCAGCGCATACATTCTTCGAGTTGTTTTTATTTTTCGAGATCAAGGCGGGTTGGCCGCTCCACATGGCGGTGCAATTTCAGCGCAGCAGTATGGCAAACTTGCATTTCGCCCATGGTGCTGCCGCTGCCACCCGACTTCTTCGAGTGCCCGCCGCTGGCGCCGCACGAGACATCGGCGCTGCTCACGCTGGCCCAGACCATCTGTCAGGAGACGGTGCAGAACGCGCTGGTCCTGGACGCGCAGCCGATCTGGGCCACGATCGCCAACCCGACGACGCGCCGCCGGGCCCGGGTACGCCACCTCGCCGACCAACGACGATGGCTCATGCGAGGCGCAGCTGCGGCGCGGCCATGACAGCGTCGATGCAGCGCGCGATGCAATGAGCTGCTACACCCAGGTGCGCGCAACGCTCGAAGACGTTGCCAACGTCTTTCACTGCCGCTCGACGCTGGAGCTACGGACGTTTGGCCGCGTTCTGGGCAAGAGCATCCTCGACAAAGTCAATTTGTACACGCTCGTGGACCGGCCGGTAACGCGCGGCAAGGTACCGCACCCGCTGCACTACGTTGGCGTCGAGTGGGCCGCCCTTGACGCGCCCCTCGGATTTGCGACCCGCGACCTTTGCTACCTCGAGGTAGAGAGAGATTGCATGCGATAGACTCATGCGAAACTGCAGGCCCACGATGAATTTGAATTCGTCGACACGCGGAACCGCAAGCGCCGGGGCTGGGTCCGCGCGATCCACTCGATCGAGAACGACGCTTGTCCTTCGCTGCACAAGGCCCACGGACTTGTACGCGCCTCCATCTATCGCGTACGCTCTCTCAAAGCATCATCAGCATCATCATGACGACGACGACGAGCTCATGTGGCATCTCGATAGTCGGGCCATGTCTTTATCGAATCGGAGAGCAATCCGGAGATGCTCGACTACTACAACGTTCTCGTCGCCGACCCGCGCGGTCAGTTTGTCCCGCGTGCTGTGACCCAGCGCTGCATGAAGGCCCACGTCAGCCAGGTACGCGACATGCGACGCAAGTGCAATCGCACATGGCGACGTAGGCGTTGAATCTGGAAGAGCACTTGTTCCTGCTACGCCTCCAAGCTGAAACGACCGACACGAGCATGTCCTGGAACACGGCCGTGACATCCTCGATCAAGTCGACTGCGTTTTGCGCCTGCTGCGACGCCAAATTCGGCCTCTTTCTCGGGCGCAAGACGTGCGACCAGTGCAGCCGGATCGTCTGCAAGGCGTGCTCAGGGCGCTGGACCAAGGCGACCGGCGCCAAGCCCGTGACGGTCTCCATCTGCAAGCGCTGCTCCAAACGCCTTGGCGACCCGGAACCCGTGCCATTGGGCACCGTGACCCAAGCGCTGCAAGCCGCGACGCAGTACAACCTACGGTCGACGCGCGTGCCGGCGCCCCGCAGGCCGCCAATCGCACGCAAGCAAATGCCAGAGCCGTCGGACGATGGCGGGCACGACTCGGATGTCATTATGCTCTGGGACGACGGCCAAGCATCCAAGCGCGGGGGCACCTTTACGTTCTTGTCGTCGTCCACGTCGCTCCACCATACGCTGCGGTCGAACGCGTCGGGCTACCAGAGCACGTTTTGCTCGTACCAGTACTCGGACGACGGCGTCCCGCGCGTGGTGCGGACGGTCGTGGCGCCGCCAAGCGCCGCGGGCGTAGAGATGACTCCACCTTGTGTGTCGCCGGCCAACTCGGACTACGACGATGTGTTTGATGCTGTCTTGGAGTTTGTCACGGCGCATGAGCGCGAGCAAGCGAGGACACGTAGCGTACTTTAGTAAATAAATGCAGTCAGGATGAGTGAAATAGCGGTCGCCATGTATGAAAGGCAATCGTGCTTTTTGTGGTGTGTCCATAGATAGAGTGGTGGCTCGTGTGAAAGGTAATCGTGCTTTTTGTGGTGTACGCGCGCATGAAACTGAAACTGAACGTCAAACGTCCATCACCGCAGTTGCTAGCGCGTTCTTTGTCATTTTAGAGGATACACCGTCACGTCAGATAGTCTCGGACCCGACTGATAGCAACCTTGCTCTTCAGCAGCGTCTCGCCGTCTCGGGAGAGCGCGGGGCGTCTCCAATACAACACTATTCACATTCCAATATACACTATTTCACGTTTTATATAACACTATTTTATTCATGTCAGTAAAAGTGGCATCTGCCGCGCCCACAATGGCGTGCACTTTTTATTTGCGCAAATGAGTTGGAGTCCCGCCGCCAAGGGCCTCGCGAGTTTGCCGTTTGTGGCCGTCGCGGGCTGGGCCGGCCTCGTCCAGCTCGAGCGCTCCAAGGCCAACCACCCGCCGCGCGGCTACGCGTTCATCACGGGCTCGATGGACGACATGGTCATGGACACGCTGCAGACCGGCGACCTCGTCTTCTTCCAGCGCAACTGCGCGTACCTGCCGGTCTCATCATCGATGCGATGCGTGATCTCATGCCCGAAGCTCTTTGTAGCCAAAGGACGGTCTGAGCTGCTTCTTGTCCTCGCGGGTCGAGGCCTGGCAGGCGCGCTACAACCACGTCGGTTTTATCCTTGTCGACCGGCTCGGCGAAAAGTTCATCGTCGAAGAGACGTACGCCGGCGTCAAGTGCCGGCCGTACAGCGCCCGCATCCTCACGTCGCTCTCAACCGAGATTGTCGTAGTGCCCCTCAAAGTCAAAGTACGACGCTTTCAAAATTGCGTCGTCAACTCCGTATCTCTTTCATGTAGCGGACGATCGCCATGCAACAAGCCGCCAACCAGTTTGTGCAAGAAAACGTCAATCGACCCTCTCGCTTTACGCTGCAGCACGTACTCGAGCACCTCTCGACGTCGACCACGTCGGGCAGCACGCCCGTCCATCCGTCGGCCGGTGCGTTGTCGCCTTGTTCCGATAGATATATTGACCATGCTTGACGAGGGCACTGCATGTTGTAGGACTCGTCGCCGAAGTGTATGCGCGCATGGGCCTTCTGCCAGCGCAGGTGACGCCAGGCTACCTCCACCCGTCGTCGGCCACGATCAAGGTCCGTCGATTTTTTCCATGTCGCTCTCACGTGGTTTAGGACTGGAGTGCGTACCGCCGCGTACAGCTCCTCCACGACGCCGAGCTGAGCCAAATGCTGCCAATCCGCCTCTTGTAATCGCATTTGATCATGGACGATATAACACGAGGAAGATGCATTCTTGTTTGTGCATGCAGTATCTTGACTGCACGATCTATTGGCAAGGACTCAGACGTCGACTTCGGCGCTTAGACGTCGGGTCACTTGACGTGCAACCTCCTCCACGACGGTGGTGCCAATCGACGGCGCATTCAAGTCGAGTGCGACAAAGCCATGCCCGATCGTCGCGTCTGGCACCGGCGCTGGCGGCGGTGCGGCGACTGAGGCGCGCTCTCGAAGCGACGCCATCGACCGGTTGGAGCGCAACGAACGCACGGACGAGACGTCGGACGCGCCATCGTCGACGTCGGGGCTCGAGGCATACGTCGACGCGATCGTCGAGGTGATCGACCCGTGTCGTGACGACGTTCCGACGTCCACGTTGCCGTTTGCTTTGGCCAGCACGACGCACTCGGTGCAATACTTGCCCGTGACGGCTTGGGACGCACAGGCCGGAACGTACACGATCTTGGTCGTGCAGCCACTACACATGATCTATCCACGGCAAGAAAGGCAGTAGTACCATCAAGCAACAGTACTGCACTCGATTTACCTCGCCACAGAGGCGGCAGTGGTGCTTGGACCGGAGCGCGTTGAACCGCTTGCTGCACACCACACACGCCTTGCGATCGCTAGACATACAACCAATCGGGCAGGACGCCGGATGAGAGGACGTACGCATCGGGCACCCAGGACGACGCTGGCGGCCGGGTCACAATGCGACGGTACGCGGGAAGGGTCGCGGTGCGCAGGAGCATGTGGCGCACCTTGGCAGCGCCACAGTTGAGCAAGAGCGACGAGCTGTTGGGGTCCATGAACCATCGACAGGCCACGTCCACGTCGCCGCGCGGGCTCGCCGTGTAGACAAAGCTCGCCAGCATCGTCGCCCGCGTCGTGCCTTTCACTTCGGGCATCGCCGAGAGCGCCACCGACTCTCGCAGCACAATCAAGACGCGCGCGCCTTGCTCATTGATGCGCGTGCCCGAATGCTAGTGCAAGATACCGGTAGGCAAGGTGGACTACGGGTTCGTTGGCCCGAAGAATATGGATATCTACCTCGATGTAGGTGAGGTCGCGCGGCGCCGATGACATGGCGATGTTAAACTTAAGGTACTTGAGTCCGAGAAAGTCGCCGATGTCGTCCTTCTGCCGCGCCTCGAGCACCGAGAGCACACCGGCGTTGACAAAGTCGTGCTCGAGCAAGATCGAGTCGAGGATCTTTTGGTCGTTGCTCGTTTCAGCGTATAAGGCGTCGACAAGGCTAGGAAGCGTCGTGGGGAGGGCGCCTATCGCAAGGTACTGTGCCACGGACGAGCCCGGCATCGGCTTGGCGTAGACTTTGAGGCCGAGCCGGTCGTCCTCGAGGCTCCAGCCGCTGGTCGCAATCTCTCGCTTGACATCAAACTGCAGCGCTTTCGCACACCGCATCGCCGCATTGTTGCGGTAGGTGGCCGCGTCGGCGGTCGAGACGAGGACGGTCGGCACGACGTTCTCGTCCAGAATCTCCATCCCGCGTGGTGTCGTCAACTGCTAAAAACAGGTTCACAGGAAAAGAAGAGAGAAACTAAAAATCCAAAACCTCAGGTGCCTTTTGACGGGAGCACGCGGCAGAGGATGCATGGGCTCAGATAAGCGAGCACGCGGCAGAGGATGCATGGGCTCAGAAAGAGCCGTCCGAAGCCAGCTGTGTGCGATGGAGAGGAGTGCATTGAAACGGGAGTTTATGTTTTCTCTCATTTGGCCGCAAAAGTGCATCGACTTCAAGAGGGCAACTGGCGTCGAGCCAATGACACGGCGGCCATCGCGCTGTTGTTGGATGGTGCACGGACGAGCGAATCTCAATCTGAGTTTGTATCCACCCCACGGTTGCACTTGGTGGCAGTAACGCGGCCGCCACGTGGACGGCGCCAAGTTGGATGTCGTATAAAGTTCGATTTTGTCGTTCTATTGTTCAACTAGGAGGGGTGGCTTGCTCCCCTCGGCGAACACGCGCAAGCGTCAAGTGCCATTGCGTCTAGAACTGCTATTATCTTGTGAGGCTTTTGTATGTGGCAACGGAAACGACCATCTGCCGCAAGGCAGCGTGGCGTTACCGCCCTGCGGCTCTCGTCCTCGACTTGTCAAGTTCACTTTGGCGTAAAGTTCAAGATGCGCACCCGAACTTTGTCGGTTGGGTACAGCATCTGCTCGCGACAACTTGCTCTTTGTATGGCGCCCTTTCTAGCAGAATTGGCAGAGACCCCGTCGATATTGCGAAATTGCATCACGTCCGCCGACAGCCATGGGCCAGTTTGAGCAAGTGCCAATTGCGTCTCCGTCGGCGTCGCTCGTGATGAAGGCTGCACAGAAGGACCTCGAGCGCGACCTCGCGCAGCGCAAGCTCGAGTGGGCGTGCGTCTTTTGCATCGTCTTTATGATCGCCGAGTTCGTTGGCGGCTACGTCGCGGGCAGCCTCGCCATCATGTCGGACGCCGCGCACCTCCTCAGCGACGTGCTCGGGTTTCTTCTCTCGCTCTTCGCCTTGTACCTCTCCAAGTTTCCTGCGACGCGCGTCATGCCGTTTGGCTACAAGCGCGCCGAGGTCCTCGGCGCCCTCGGCAGCATCCTCCTCATTTGGCTACTGACGCTCGGCCTCGTCTGGGCTGCGATTGAGCGCATCATCTTGCTCACACGCGCGCCGCTGCCAGGCGAGATCATCCCGCAGGTCAACGGCAAGGTCATGTTCTGCGTCGCGCTGCTCGGCCTCGCCGTCAACATTGCGCTCATGAAGATTCTCGGACATGGCCACAGCCACGGCGGCCACGGTCACAGCCACGGCAGCACCAGTCACGGTCACAGCCACGGCAGCAGTAGTCACGGTCACAGCCATGACGGGAACCAGGCTGCCACAGAGGCCCATGGCCACAGCCACGGTGCCTGCGACCACGACCACGATCATCATGATCATGAGGAAATCCACGATGATGCTGTTGCGCATGACCATCACGACCATGACCATGATCATGAACACGCCAAGGAAGATGGCGATGACGCGTGCACGTCACGCGAGTCGATGACGGCGATTGACGTCGACGATGAGCCCGAGCCCGAGACCCACCTCACGGCGGCGTCGTGCGGTGGCCACGAAAACCTCAACGTGCGCGCAGCGTACTTGCACGCGCTCGGCGACTTTCTGCAGAGCCTCGGCGTGTGTATAGCGGGTGGCCTCATCTGGTCCGACCGACCTCCAACCACCGACTAGACGTGACTCTATTTCGCTGTAGGTATAATCCCTCGTGGCAGCTCTGCGACCCGATCGTGACGCTGCTCTTCTCGATCATTGTCGGCGCGACGACCATCGGTATTTGCAAGACGAGCCTTCTCGTGCTCATGGAGGGCACGTCCATCGAGCTGGGTACGACGCGGCTACCGTGGCCTTTCTCACTTTGCCCTTTTAGATTTGGCGGGTATTGAAGCCACGATTCAGTCGGTGGCGACCGACTACCACGACCTCCGCGTGTGGTCGGTCTCGACCGGTGCGTATGCGCTCACGGTGCATGTGGTCAGCCCTTCGTCGACGTCGGTGGTGGCGACACTCCAGCAGCGTCTGCTGTCGCTGCACGGCTTTGAGTGTCTCTCGATCCAAGTCGAGACCGCGGCCGACGCGGAGCGCTGCCCCTTCAACGAGAAGGAGGCGGCGGCCATGTGCATGGTTTAGCACCGTCGCATCAAAACTAGAGTTAGGACCTCCCATAAACTTGCTATGCCACACCATGATACATTGCGTCGTCATGAGCTTCGTTGCACGGCCCGTTGTGCGCTGCGTGACAGACATAGGACGAGGGGATCAACGCTGCAGCCGATAGAATGGTATCGCCACGTGCCACGACGAGCGCGCCTGGAAGGAAACACCGTGCATGGCACCGCCAACCGCAAGACACAATTAGATCCTTCCGTAACAGTAATGCGTACTAGTACGTGCCACTGTAGTCCCGACACCCGTGGCCGCACCGCCGTCTGCGCTCGCCGTCATCTCTAGCAAAAACGTGTGGGCCTCGGGTGACGCAAGCGCTCACGCCATCGGCGCGTGGCCCAAGGTCGCTGGCGGCGGCTCGGGCGTTTTGGCATATGCGCCGCTGAGCGCCGAGACCCACCACAGTGGGCAGCGATCGTGCGACTAGACAAGCGTGTCGGTTCTCCTTGGTGCCAAGCAAGAGCACCGTACTACCAGCGTACACCCGTTGGCGCACCTGGAACTCGCTCACGCGCGCAGCCTCGTCAAGCATCCACCCTGCCATCTTCGCTGAAAGGTTTAGTGTGCTAGAGTGTGTGCTGATTGTAGGGCGTAGGCATACTGAGAGATGGCGCCTCCCTTATCGTCCAAACCGACATCGTGGGTAGACGGTAGCATCGACAGTGTCTATTGATGTCTTACTCTTTGCCTGCCTGCTTGGCGTGCTGCCTACGACGCATGCATGAGACGGATGCCAAGGGGGATAGATGTACAGCTTGCGGAACTGCTTGCGGAGCTCCGAGGTCGCACTGAGATCGTTGATGCGCTCGAGCGCCTTGTTGTCTGCATAGAGGTAGCCCGAGATGCTGCCAATGACAGCAGACCCGAGGATCGTCGCAATCTGGTACGGGCGCGGGAAGCGGCCCACAACTACAGATCAGAACTGAGATGTGATTTGACACCAGAAGCAAAGAGCGTACACGTGACGCTGGAGCTCACAATGGCGCCGCCAGCAGCACCCAGCGCGCTGTACTCGCGCAGGTCCTTCTCGCGCTGGTCGCACCACGCCTTCTCCTCCAAGCTCAGCGCCGCCATACCTTGTGGTCGTTCTGAAATTGCACTTTCCACGCCACCGACACGCAAATAGTGTCTGATACGAAACCCATGGTCTCGTTCAATTCGTGCCCGGCCACGTTGGCGCGATGGCTGCAAAAGAAATCAAGATGGCACATTGATACCAACGCAATGAGCATTGGCGACCGCAGCACGAGCCGCATTGCCTTTTGGAAGATCCCTTCCTCCCATCGCCGTATTCCATACACTATTTACATATTTATAAATAGTGTGCGCATGAGCACCACTGATCTTTCAGTGGGCTTCAACGACCAAGTCCTTCGGCCAGCGAGGAAACGGAATACTAGCTATGAACATATCCTTGCTGCCAGAAGCTCCTGTCGCCGCTCTATCCCTGCTTCCACGACGCTATTAGTTCCCTTTGCTATAAGTTGCAACCTACGAAAGATCATCCACAAGGCACACGGAAATCGGGGAAGGATGGGATGTGTATTCACAGGGTCCGTTGTGACCAACTTAATGGCGTCAGCGGCCCGTCTCCACATCGTGCTGCTTAGTTGCTCGCTTCAAACTGCGTCGCGCGGATCATCTCCTTGAAGTTGAACGGGTGGAACTTGTTGCCGTCGGCCTTGTAAAACTTGTTTTGGAACTCGACCCAGTGGAGACGCAGCGCGTGGAGGAAGCACTCGAGCACGTCCATGCAGAGAATGACGCCAAACGTCGTGCCGGCGAAGAGCGCGAAGCCGATGAAAATCGCAACGAACGAGTCCATGTTGATGGTCGAGAGCATCGCCTTTTCGAAAAACACCGTCGCGAGTTCTACATACACATGAGCCATTGATACATTGATACCAATGTCCGACACATACCCGAGTGGGCCAGCGAGAGCGCCCAGAGACGCAGATACGACGCCGTGTTGGACACCATGCCAAGCACAAACTCGATGGTTTCAATGCCCTGGTGGATCGCGGCTTCGCCAAAGTTGAACGGCTCGTCGCCATGGCCGTGGCCGTGGCCGCCGTGGGCCGCGGGCGCGAGCTTGGCGTGGTCGTCGTCGTCGCTCAGGTTGTCAAAGTCGACCTGGTGCGACACTTCCTGCGCCGGGCTGCCATACTTGAACTTCATGTAGAGCGGATGGCAGAGCAGCATGATCGGCACCGACAAGCCCGCAAACGCAAGCAGCGTCTGCTGCATCTTCTTCTGGCCTTCGTACATGGGGTCGGCGACCGCGCCGGGCTGGAGGGCAATGTTGATGAGCGTGTTGATGAGCGCGGGCGGGCGGCAGCCGGTGGCCGGGCCTTCAAAGTTGAACGGGCACACCTCGTGGCTCATGCGCTCGGTCCAGTCGATGCTCCACTTCATGACAATGAGCACGACCATGTAGAAGAAGAGCGACGCGGCAAAGACGAGCTGCGGCAAGAAGTCAAAGAAGAACGTCGGGTAGTCCTTGAAGTAGAGCGCGTTCCAGCCCTTGATGAGGATACCAAAGCCCATCTGCGTGATGCCGAGAATGACACTGAGCTTCATCTTGAACGAGTTGAAGAAGAGCAGTTCGTTCTCGGACGTCTTCCAGATCGGGTCGAGACCGAACCCATAGACGTTGTGGCCGTTGGCGACATCGACGGTCCCGTTGGGCACGCCGTCGTAGTGGTAGTACGCCTCGCACTTTTCGTGCTTGAGACCGAGCTCCTCGCAGTTGTCCAGGTACTGCCACTTGGAGCCAAAGAGGTTGAGTGGCAGCGAGAAGAAATCGTTGTAGACAAAGCCCGCGTACATGGCGAAGACGCCCATGAGCGTGATCATGTAGCGACCGCCGTAGATCTGCGCCGTCATCTCGCCGACCTTGCCGCGCTCGAGGATCTTCTCGGTCGCAATCATGTACAGGCCAAAGAGGAAGATACAAAAGCCGTGGCCAATGTCGCCGTACATGACGCCAAAGAGGAACGGGAACGAGACGGCCGTGAAGACCGCGGGGTTGATCTCGCCGTACCGGGGCACACCGTACGTATCGACGAACGACTGGAGCGCCGACGTAAACTTGTTGGTTTGAAAGTGCGTCGGCGCGACCGGCCACGGCTTGGGCACCGAGTCGACGAGCGACGGCATCGACTTGTCATCGGCGTTGTGGGCGCGGTCCACGGCGCGGCGGACCTGGTCCAAGGCTTCCTTGACGACCCAGCCTTCGCCGCGGAGCATGCCGCTCACGTCCGCCTTGAACGTGTTGAGCGTGTGGTACGTGGCCTTCTCCTGGAGCACCGACCACTTCCACGACTCGTGGTGCTCGGCGAGCTCGCGGCAGAGGAGCACGCACGACTCGCGGTTGCGGCGCAGAATGTGCGAGCTCTGGTTGAGCTCCGCGTTGTTGTTCTGGATCAAGTTGGCGATCGCGGTGCGGTCGTCCATCGACGGCAGCGTGTAGAGACGGGCGTGGAACGCGTCGCAGATCTTGCGGAGCTTTGTCTCGATAAACTGCGACTGGAAAAGATCACAAACGCGTGCTTCTCGACCGCGACGCCAGTGCCCGGGTCGACGAGGAGCTCGTCAATGGCCGAGAAGCGCGTGAAGCAGTTGCCGCGCGTCGCACGGAACACCATGCGCTCAAACTTGAGGCGCTCGTCCGCGGGCACGACGCCCGTGATGTTCTTGAACCGGATGGCCAAGTCCGATTCGGACGCGTCCATCGGCGAGCCAACACCAAAGTTCATGCTGCTGCCCGTGCGCGAGCTGACGCGCGACGACGTGTCGCGGCGCGTCGCGTCCGGGAGCTCAATCTCAAAGAACTCGCCAACGCGCGAGATGATCTCCTGGAGTTCCTTGCGCTCGTTGTACTCGCGCGTGAGCTTCTCGTGCATCGAGTTGAGCTGGAGGAGCTCCTGCTCCTTGTCTTCGAGGATGCGCTCGAGCGTGTCGAGGGCGCGGACGGCCGTGTCTTGGCTGCCGTAGCGCACGTCCGCCGAGCCTGCAAGGAACGAGTCGACGCTGCCCGCGCTCTTGGCCGTGATCTTGAGCTTGGCCATCTCGCCCGCGAAGAAGCGCAGCTTGCGGTCCATCTCGTCGCAGCGCTTGACGTACGAGACGTAGCGCCGCTGGAAGGGCGTGAGCTCCGGGTTGAGGTCCGTGAACTCGACGACGCCGAGGTCGCCGAGCTTCTGGACGCAGTCATGGGCCGCGTCCTCGTTGACGATCAAGGAGATGTACTCCATCTCTTCCGAGCGGAGCCACTTCATCGTGCTGCTGCTGCTTCGACTGACTTGGAAATGCGACCAAGCCACACACAAGTCCCCTCAAATACCTCGCGTTGCGTATACTATACTCTGCCCTATACATTCGGAATGTATTTTTAGACGGCCGTTTAAACGTTTGGTGATAGGATGTTTAAACGTAGTAGAACGCGTCAGATATACGCGCTCTACAAGCTCAGAAGAGAGGCGTTTGCTCGACGACGACGTACGAGCTCCATGCTTCTAGTACCAAGGCCGTCAAGCATCTTGCATTCGCCATGGCAAATACATTTTTCATTTACTAAAGTTAGTATAAATTAGTGCCACGCGGTTGTGACGGCCATCAAGGCCGCTTCTCACTTACTCGCAATACCACGGTACTCTCGATCCTGGATGCTAGTGCTATGATCTGTGGCTTTAAAGTGCTCCGAGCGAGCGCAGACGCCTTGCCTGAAACACATTCGCCGATTTGAAAAGCAAGGCTACCCCCCAAAAATGGGCTAGCCACCGAAACTCGGCCGTAGAAGCGAGCCAGGACCTTGCCGCACTCAACGCTACATGCGCCCCGACGCTTCGGTAGAGAATTGGCGTTAGAAGAACGCCCGGAGATACATGTATTGGTAGAGCCCATAAGAGTGGTTTTGGAGCTCCGTGGCTTCTATGGTCGTCCCACAGCGATGCTACCTGGTACCTTCGACTGCGTGGCGCCGGGACGACCTCAATGGCATCCTATGCACGGTGCTCGGGGCGTTGCTCTCAACTGAACTACACCAACAAGTCACGCAAGCGTCGTCCAATTGCAGTATGCAGCGGATGTGTTTTGCCTTTCACGCTTCAAACGTCTTTTGACCGATTGCGTTAAATGCAGCGGTTGAAGCAGACGGTTTCCGAATCCCTCGTTACAAGAGCCTTTCGTACCCAAGAGACACCGATGTCCCTTGTTTGAAGAGCAAAGAGCGGACCACTCTGGAACTGTATATCCTCTGAAATCGGATACAAATCCTTGAACGTCCCACTGTGAGACT
>NW_012156469.1:93515-135543 GCF_000151545.1 Saprolegnia parasitica CBS 223.65 | reverse complement strand
CATGTGTTCGCAGACAATGAGGCGTCGCCTTTCATCTCGGACACCGATGACGATGGCATCCCAGCGCACGTGCTGCTGGACAAGCGACACAAGCTGCCGTATGTGCTCTCGGCCGCGCGTCGCCGGGCGGTGCGCTTGTGCCACGCGCTCTTGATGGACGACGACGCGACCAACCTCCATGACGTGGCGGCGTACAGCGTGCAGACGCTGTGGTTTGAACACCACGAGTCGCTGCAGTCGCTGGCGGCGAAATTGTCGACGCCAAACGCACACACGAACGCGCATGCGACGCCGATCAAGACCGCCCACGTCGCCGCCCCTCGCTCCGAGCGCATCGGCCGACCTGTCAAGCCCAAGAAACCACGCGCCCTCGTCTACTAACGACAAGCGACCCGGGCTGTTTATCAAGTATTACATACAGTCCAGCACGAGAATAAAGCCCTCCACTAGCGGCATGAACCCGTGTGCTCTCCAATGGCCATGGCACGGTAACAGGCAAATATACTTAAGAGGTTATTAGTGGGATGGAGGTAATAGCAGCACGCACACGAGTTCACGCCGTGTCGTCCTCCATGGGCGCGTCGTCGTCGTCGTCGTCGTCGTTGTCGCTGTCGCGCTCGCGGAAGCGTGGGTTGGCCTCCTTCTTCTTCTCGTCGTCGATGCTGACATCGTCGACGTCGTTGCGCCGGTCACTGGTCTGGCGGCGCGACGAAGGACGCGAGTCAAAGTCACCGACGCTGTCGGTGCGATCGCGCTTCATGCCGCCGGCGCGGCGGAAGTGGTTGGTGTGGCCACCGACGTCGTCGACCTTCTTGCCGTAGCCGCCACGACCCGGGTCGTAGTCGTCCTTGGAGCGGCGGTCGTCGCGGACTTGGCCGCCGGTCGTGCCACGGCCATACTGACGGCCTTCGCGGAAGCCGCCGTCGAGTTCGCAGCGAATGACGCGTTGGTCGAGCTTGGTGCCCGAGACAAAGTTGGAGCAAGCCTGCGCGTGCTCCTTGTTAAAATACTCGACAAAGCAGAAGCCGCACGGCGTCTTCTTGAGGCGGTCGAGGCCCATGATGACGGCGCGGACGGGCCCGACGACCGAGAAGAGCTCGTAGATCTGCGTCTCGCTCGTAAAGAAGCTGAGGTTGCCGACGTAGAGCGTGCTCGACTGCTTCATGGCCTCTTGCTGCTCCTCGAGCGACGTGTACGTCTGCCGGTCCCAGTACTCCTTCTTCTTGGGGCCCGCGCCCTCGGCGAGGCTCGCGTACAGCTCCATGACCACACAACCAAAATGGGTTCTGCCACAATTACTCGCTCGTAATTTTGCTATTTGTGGCGCGACGCTTCGGTGTGATTGGCCATTACGGCTCGGCCTGTGATTGGTCTATCATTGCACCATGATCGTCACTCCATCCATGCATGGCCCACGCCGAAGCTCCTGCTATTGCACGCATGCTACCAAGGGCATGTATAGAAGCGCTGCCCTAATGTATGTACCTCACGCTATCGCAGCCCGGACCAGTACCGTCGTGCCTGTGCTGACGTCGAAAGGTGCTGCAAAAGTCGCCCAAAACGTCCTCTACATTCTTGCTACTCCGTATATCACTTCTTGGCCCCCGATCATGGGCTGGACCGTCGTCCGCACGGCATCGTTGAAGACAATAATGCCATCGTTCTTCGCACTCGTCTGCCGAGGTAAGGAAATCGCATCGGTCCTGAAGCTTGCGTACGAAGACTTGCTTTGGTTGGAGCGTACTAGTACACCAGATCGGCCTGCTCCCTATATCTCCACATGCTCTTTATTGAAGCATCCGTTCCACCGTTGTCCTATGTGGCAGAAATTCACGACTCGAACTATGACGCAGTCGGAGGGCTCTCCTGTGGCAGCTGCAGGATCACGGTATAATACGTCTCACGCGGCGCTGTCGACGCGAAATGAGGCTCGAGTGATGACAAACAAGGAGGAACCTTGGTCGTGTTTTGAAGAAGTACGATCGGCGACGCATTCTGCAGCCATATTGCACTTGTTTACCGCCGCGAATGGCACCGTCCTGGGACCATGCGCTCGTTTACAGCTGCGCCAAGTGGGGGTGCTCGGCGAGCTCAATGTCGATGGACCGGCGGCGGCCACCATCGGACGCCGACTCGTTGCGACCGGCGTTGTGCAAGGGCGAGTCGGGGGCTTCTGTCGCAGGACTTGGCACCACGGGGCGACTGGACACGGGAATGTCGTGTGCAATGCTGCGAATCTAGCACCACAACAATCTGTCTTCTTGTTCAAGTATCGCAAGCGGCACGTACTGCGCCGTCCTGGTTGTCGGGCGACCGAAAGATGCGGTAGACGAAGAACCCAACGACGAGCGCCAAGAAGATGAGGAGCATCGTGAAGACTGTGATGCCGGCCGGTGTCGTCGTGAGCCACTGCATGACGGACGGCAGGAAGCCGCTGGCTGTGATCGACGCGTTCGCGGCGCTGCTGCCGTTGCGTGCAACGAGCGATGCTGCAATCTGGAAGCGCGAGTAGACACTGGCGTTGCTTGTGCTCATCGCACTAGACAGCATTGATACATTGAAAGAAAGCGAGAAAACAGAATGACGTACATGGGCGCCTCCGAATACACGAGGACCCAAAACTGGCCCGAAAGCGGCTCATTGAGCAGCTGCACGACTTCCTCCGTCCCATTCTAGTCAAAGTTGACTCGCATTCTGCACAACAAACGTCGTTCGTACCGAAAACGATACGAGGCTAAAGTCATAGATCGACCGCGGCGGGACCTACGCATTCATGTTGAATCGAAGGAGAAGGATGTCGACAGGATGACCTCGGCCACGTAGACGCTGGGGGAGACGCCATCGAGGTTGGTCACGCGCAGCTGAATGCCCGTGTTGGGCTGCATCGACTGCGGCAGCGTAAAGAGAGCGCCGCCATCGTTGGGCAGGGAAAATGTTGACGTACACACGCTGCAGAGCAACGACGCGTTCTCGGATGCATACCACAGCGCGCCCATATCCATGGGATTCGGGCTTTCGCACGTGAGTCCGTGCCAGCCGTTCTTGCAGCTGCAGCTCGGACCGTCCTTGCTGTCGAGGCACGTCCCTCGACCACCACAAAGGCTACGACGTTTGAAGTCAGTTGGTTGCTAAAGAACGCGTACAATGACATACGTCACATCGCCGTTGCCGCCACAAGTCGAGGACGGGTACACCTCGGAGAGGGCTGCCAAAGGCTGCACCAAGAGCTGTGCGTGGAGGATATCGGCCGCGAACCGCTTGTTGTAGACGGCAATCTTGTAGCACGTGGGCCCGCTGCACGCCGTCGAGACAGGCACCACGACCGTCTGCGACGTGGCACCAGCGGCCATGCCGTCGAAATCAAAGGAAGCGCCGAGGTCGAGCGCCGGTAAACCCGTTTCAAGAGGTCCCCGCACGAGCAGAAGCGGCATCGCATCGTCAATGTTGCTCAGCTGCACCTTGATGAACGCCACGTCGGGATCGGGGACATCCAGTGTGAGGTACTAGCCACCGAAACATGAATAATCGCAAGTGCAAACTGAGAAAAGACGGTACCGTCCACTTTCCAGGGTGGAGTTGGATTGAGATATTGATCGCCGACGCGTTGTGCCACACTCGACGGTGGGCTATGGGTCCGCGGTCGCAAAACGCTCCGCCGTAGCCGGTCGCACACGCACAGAGACCATCGAGGGCGGGCGAGCACGTCGACGTCGCCGCGGGGCATACGCGCGATGCGTTCACGCAGCTGCTGTTGGCTTGGACGTTGAGCGAAAAGGCCAGCGAGCTCCGTGCATAGAGGGTGTTGTAGACACCGATATAGAGAAGGCCATCGCTAAGTGTCGACGCCGCGCGCGTCAGCAAGATGCGCTGGGTGCCGGCTTGCGATGCCCACGCGTGGGCATCGGCCGCTTGGACCGGGTACGGGTGCGTCACGTCCAGCGACGGCAGTGTGTTTTTTCGTACCAGTACCAGTGCGTCGCTAGTGAGCGAGGCCGCGTCGAGCTGGACATGGACATAATTCCAGCTGGGCTGCACGTTGATCGTATAGAGAGCCCATTGCCCAATGTCCACCTATTAGTATGTTGTGGCATCGTGAGATAGACCGACTCGAAATGTTGCATCACCTGCTCGTCCAACGACTGCGCATAGACCACGAACGAGCTGTTGTAGTGCTCGACGTACGAAATGGACGGGATCGGGACCTTGCAGAGACTCTGTGCGTCATTCGGGCGGTCGTAGTGGTACGCCGGGTCACAGACACAGGTCGGCTGGTCGACACCATCCGCGTTGGTCTGGACCGTGCAGACGCCGTTGCCGTAGCAGTCGGTTGTGCTGCGCAGCCCTTTCGAGACAACACCGACGGGCGTCGAGGATCCTGGTACCTGCTTTTTGCGTGAGAAGATACCTCAGTACTGCCGCAGAGGCTACCGGGCAATTGTCAAAGTCGACACAGTCGGGCCGGCACTGGGGCAAGTTGCACGCATCGCCCGTCCAGTACCGATCGCACGCGCACACACCGGCGTAATACTAATCCATGCATGAGACGCGGCATCGCATCGATCAACGACCTTGCCGCAAGAGCCGTGGTTGGAGCAGCTCTCGCTCGAGCACTTGTTGAGCTTGACGGCGATTGTAAAGCGCGAGGCGGCGAACCCAAACACGCCAATGTAGAGGTACCCCGGGGCACCTTGGACGAACTGCGTGTTGGGCTGGCGGCAAAAGTGAAACGTGTCGTTGATGCCCCGGGGAAAGACGCCGAGGGTCCCACAGAGCGTGATGGCGTCGATGCCGTCGGTGCGGTTGGCGTCGCTCACGAACGTCGACGCGCGCAAGCTGCCAACACTTGGCGTTGGCGTCACGAACGAAGCGTAGACATCCGCGTCTATAGAGTTGCGCTCAACGACTGTCGTTGATGCAAGTAGATTGCACCGCCACGGGTCGTGACCACGTGCACCGTCACGTCGGACGAGCTCGAATTGAGCTGGACCCGGAAGAATTGATAGCTCTGCGCCATCGAATAACAGTAAGGACGACAAGTGCTTGGAGCCTACCTTGGCTGCCACGAACCCTTGGAACGCAGTGGCGTTTCCGAGCTCGAGCGTTGTAATAGGAGGCATTTGGTTGGTTTGGCACGATGTGCCATAGTACCCACTGTTACAGACGCACGACCCTATCCCTTCCATTATGTATATATTGTCACCGCCGGTGGTATACCTGTCCTGCAGTCACAGCTGCCGTTCGCGCCGCAGCCAGGGCAGCCCGGGACGCATTCACACGCATTGCCTAAGCAACGATGGCTGTGCTGCATGCATGATAGGACGACGGTCGACGTACCAGAGTACCCAGCGTGGCAGGTGCACGTGCCAGCAACCGCGTTGCACGTGCCGTGGTTCGAGCACTCGGCAGCATTGTACTTGAGGTCGTTGATGCCCGGGCACACAAGAAGCGAGCATGCCAGACCCGTGTATCCAGGCTTGCACTACCGCGTACACATGGACAACTCGTTCAAAGACATGAAAAACGTTAGTACGTACGGTGCACTGCCCCGTGCTGCCGTCGCACGTACCCTGGCCAGCGCATGTGGCGCCATTGGCCGTCGGGCAGTTAAGCAGCGAACAGTCGGCACCGTTGAAGCCTACGTCATCACCACTCTTTTGCGGCACTCATCGCTATAGTACAACGCACCAGGGTGGCAGACGCACGAGCCGTCGGTTTGTAGAACGCCGGCGCCCGAACACTCGTTCTGGAGCCGCTGACAAATGGCATTCGCTGGCGGACAACTAGTCACGCGGTGTTAAGCTTTTTTCTGCCTGCGACACAACATAAAAGCACCTGAGCGAGCCCGAGTACCCGGGGACCGACACGGCGCCGCCAGCCATGGGGCACGACACTTGGGTGGTGCCGACGGTCAAAAGCATCGCGGTCTTCGTGCACCGATCGACACGATAGCACACGGGTGTCGACGTCCTACATGACAAATTGCAATCGATGACGACGCGGCCGTCATTCTACCGGGTGCCAGACGTGGACAGCGTTGACTGAAAGCACTGGCTCGACGGCGACAAGATCTCACCCATGTTTGGCGTCACATACGTGCCCTAACATCACCTCTCGCATCGAGTTCATTTTTCAACTCACTTACGAGGTTGGCACAGCCGCCGTTGCTGTAGCCAGCGTTGAGCGGGCAATAATCTGCGTACGTGTCTTGACCGCCTACGACTGGTCTAGCGCCATATGCGGAATGTCGAGGACGCACCAAGCGCCGCGTTGCCGAAGTATTGAAACCCCGCCGGGATGCTCGACGTGTACGTGGCAATGTTGCAGTAGCCTTTGGCGTCGCGCGTTGGCGTGCAGCGGTCGCCCTTGGCCCTGCAGAAGTAGTCGCTGCTCCACTCGGAGCACTTGGCCCTAATCAATATAAATGGTTTCGCGCTAAATCCATGCCAGTGTTCAAAACAAAATGTACGTGGCGAACGTGCAGCCTTCAAGGTATCCCCACGCAAGCGCCTAGACCACACATACCCCTCCGTTTAGCACCCTAGACCCACGACGACGACGATGTACTACGACCTCTGCCATCGAGTAGTTGGCCGTGTACCACCCGCTGTCTTCAAAGAGCGCGAGTGTGAGCGCTGAGAAGACCGGGGTCGCCGATGCAGTCGCCGTCATGTACTCGTTCTGGAAGAGACGTTTCTCCCAGTGGCTCGTGGTCGTGGCCGCGGTGCCCTGGGCTCCGTTCTCGAGCTCGCCACCGGCGTTGACCCTACAAATATGACTAGATGGAGGACGCATTTCGTCGCACGCGCGAACCAGTTGTAGCAGTTGAATTGCTGCTTGACGGCCGCCACGACCTTGGGCGTAATGATCTTGGAGACGGCGACGCCGCGCTCGAGCGTGTTGGACACGATGTTGCCCGCGCCCCACGGCGCGCCGTTGAGCGGCTGGCGAAAGTCGGGAAACCGCGACGACGAAAAGCCCAGCGCATGCGTCATCTCGTGGAGCGCTGTGCCGACTTGCTGCGACCGCGCCGCACTCGACGCATCGAGCCTACAGGCTTGCTCTTCACACTGGAAGCAGCCATTATTGAAGCACGCACCGATTGGGGCCAAAGTTGGCTTGGCCCGAGATCGGGCGGCCGTATTGGTCGAGGTTGCACGGCAGCGCCCACGCGAGGACGGCGCCGGACGTGGGGCGGGCCGTCACGTGGATGAGAAAGTCCGTTTTGGCAATGCCAGTCGATGCCAAGTACGGTGGCATCGAGTTGGTGCAGCAGGCCCACTGCCCATTCGAGCCGCACCCGATGCCGGGCACGACGAGGTTGCCCGAGACCGACTGCACCGAGAGCACTTTGGAAAAGTACGACGTGATCGCAGGCAGGAGCACGTTGGTGATGAAGCTGCGCTTGTCCTAATGTGTGTT
Organism: Saprolegnia parasitica CBS 223.65; assembly: GCF_000151545.1. Classification (NCBI taxonomy): domain Eukaryota; phylum Oomycota; class Saprolegniomycetes; order Saprolegniales; family Saprolegniaceae; genus Saprolegnia; species Saprolegnia parasitica. The sequence continues at coordinate 128,124 of NW_012156469.1, read as the reverse complement.
GCCATCGATTATTCGCATCGGTGCGGATGCCCGGTCGTATGTACCGAGGTCAAGACGTCGTTGCGGATGCCCGGTCGTATGTACCGAGGTCAAGACGTCGTTGGGCGCACACGTGTAGCTCGACCCGTCGCGGCTCACGACGTCGCCGACGTTGGCACAGAGGTAGCCCGGATCGCTACGCAAGGAATGGCAGGAGCTGTCGTGCAGCTCATGATGGATCGTCATCGTACCTGAAGAGCTTGGACGTGTCGAAGGAGATGCGAATGGGATTGAAGAGACTGCTGGCGACGGCGTCGCCGTCGAGGCGGCGACTTGTCGACGACACGAGGTTCTGCGGGCTGCGCAGCGTCGACGCATCGACGTCGGCCTACGACCTCGCTGAGCGTAGCAGGAGCGAGGATGGCATAGTGTACGAGGAAGCGCTCCATGAGCTCGTCGTGGCCGCAGTCGTGGCCGCCCACCGCGCTGTGGATCATGACCAGCATGATGCCAAGACAGGCGCGCAGCATGTTCATCGTCGTCTTCGCCTGTGCTTCTCTTGGCAACTGCCAACCGACAAGATCTCGAGCTGCGAGTTTACTCGATTAAAGTATACGGCGGCAGGGCGCGTGGGGATTGGCTGGATTTCGCGATCTTGGGCGGGTGTCGATCAAAATCGAAGCGATGGAATTTAGAGAAAAAATTGCGGGTTGTCATCTTCAAGCAATGTACAATATTTCTCATACTACGTTGTACTAACTATGTGGTTATGTGAGGCCAGCCAGACACACGTCGTGTACTACCTCTGGCATTCCTTGAAAGTGCAATGGTACAACTACACTACTTGGATAGACGATGTGGAGTTTCGACGGTGGCATCTCGCACAGCTTCTGCGTTCTGTGAGAAAAGCTCCCTCAATATATAAATAAAGCCTAGCGGGCACGCCAGCAACCTCCCAGCTCGCAGTGGTGGGTTCGTTGGGCTATGACTACATATTGATCGGATCTAGATCTGGATTCGAGAGCTCTCGAACGAGCCGAGGCACTTGCCCCTTGCAGCAGGTGAACACCTCGTTTCAACACGTCAAGTGATCGGTGTGCCTCTAGACATGTAGCTTGCGTCGGAGGATACGTAACAGGAAGCCGCCATTATGGAGCTATGTTTGAAAATACCTTTTTTGAAACAGCGCAGTCGGCCCAATTTTAGAGTCCCGTCGAGGCATGGAGATGCGCCGCCTCACGACGCCGGTGGTCATCGACAACGACGATGACGACGACGACATGGGTCGTCCGCTCGAGGCGCCTGCGTCAGGGGCACGCAAAGATCCAGCAGGCCCCGAGTCGGCCGATATTTTCCCGAGGGTACTTGTCCATGACGAAGCATAGAGACAATAAGCTCTCTGCCTAGTGGCTCGTCGAGCGCAAGGACTTTCAGACGTTCTTTCCACGCTTCTCCAACAAGGTGATCCTTGAAGACGACAAGCTCCGACTCGCGGCGCAGAAGGACCCTGATGCGCGCAACGGCATTGACATTCAGCTCCTCTCCAAGTGGCTCGTCAACGTTCCGGCGCTCAAGTCGCTCAACGTGGTGCAAGCCGGCGAGCTCGCCAAGCGCATGCGCTGGGCGTCCGTGGACCCGCTCGAATTTGTGTTTCATAAAGGCGACATTGGCGATGCCTGCTACATCCTTGTCACTGGCGAAGTACACGATCCTTTGCATCATCTCGAGCAACATGAATGATCCAGTTGTGAATGAATATGATGTGTAGGTGTACGTGGTTGTCAACAATGAGCGCGTCGGGACGCTCAAGAAGGGCATGAGTTTTGGCGAAGTCGCGCTCGAGCTCGAGGACGCGCGCCGCACCGCCGACATTCAAGCGAGTGAGCGCGGCGCTGAGCTTCTCGTGATTCGTGGCGAAGACTACCAAAAGAACGTGTTTCGCTACCAAGCCAAGCGCCGAAAGAAGCTCACGCGCTGGCTCCGAAACGACATTGCGATTTTCCGCGATTTTTCCGACAACAAACTCCGGTATTTCGAGTCGGTCTCGGTGGACCTCTTTCTGCACGCGGGCAACTGCGTCTACATGGAAGGCGAAGACGTCGGCGCGCTCTACTTTGTCAAATCTGGTACGGACGCTCGACTTGTATCGATGCCGAATCGGCGGGTAGGGTCCATCTCGCTCGAAAAGAACGTGCTCTTTGAAACCAAGCACCGACGCCCCGTGACCGTGCACTCGTGGGTCGTGCAGTCCCACAAGACGAGCGTCCAAGTCCCATGCTTCACGGTCGAAGCCACGGGCTCGTTTGGCATGGAATTCTTCGTTCAAGTACGCGTCTCATGCAATGTCTCTTCCACTAATAAGCTGCGTCCACTAGCTACCGACGCGGAGCCATACGGCCGTCGTGCTGACGGATACGCACTTGGTCGCAATCAACAAGGTCGACTGCGCCTCGACCATGCATACGTTTAGCGTCAAGGCCGTGGACCGTCTGTGTGAAAAGTACCGACGCGTCCATGTATGTGCACGCTCGAGGCAACACGTTGGGGCATTTGTAGGTACCGCGATATTTGGAACGCCACCGTGACGTCGACGCAAAAGCAAGTGCGGGCGTACAACAGGCACCAGCGGCACAGCAGCGCCCTCGTACCTCAAGGTAGACCAGAACAGTCGACGGGCCGTGCCTGGATAGAAGCGATTCGTTTGGTAGTTGGCGCCAATAGCCCGGTTTTCGTGCGGCAGCGGCATCCCGACTCGAAAGAAGACCAGCCGAACTACCAATTCCCAAGCCTTGAGCGGGCAGCGTGGACAGCGACGAACGCGGTGGTTGCCAAGGCCCAGCGCGGCTGCGACCCTGCGACGACCAACTTTTTACTCTCGTCATCCACGTCCTGTACACCTTTTTTTGGCCTTGCGCTACCGACCTGCTAACTGTTGTGCGTGTTTAGCACCGACGCTGGGCTCCACGACGGCGTCGATGCTGTCCTCCATGTCGGCGTCCGTGTCGTCGACAGCTTCCATGAAAAGCCTCCCGCGCCTTTCATCGTGATCGTACAGTGGATGCGCCATCCTCATCCGCATCACTCGACATGTCTTTCACGCCGATGAACGAAATGTATCGAATGTTAATACGTGCAGGCATGTGCTGTGCACGGTTTGTGGCATCGCAACCGAGGTCGGACTTACTGCTGGATGAGCGGCTGCCACGTGCACTGGTTCGAGAGCTCAAACTTGTGCTTGAAGAGCCCGGCAATGTCGTCCCAGTGAAAGTCGTCAAAGTTGCGGATGACCACATTGTGCTCATCGATGACAAGTTTGTGCGGCACGGCGTGCACGCCATAGCCTACCCGTCGCCCCAAGTCGATATATGCAACTGTCCCAGGACTCGTACCGTCGGGGATGTCGTCGCAGCCAAAATGCAGCACGGTCGGGACATCGCCATTGTCCAAGTACTCGGTGCACACACGGGGTTTCTTCGTTTTCGGGTTCTCGGCCCGCACAAAGTTGAGTGCGTTCTGAATCTAAGGGCGACGCATCGATTCATAGCGCCACCATCGAGAGGCATACGTGCTTGTCGACGTTGATGAGGACAAAGTTGACGAACGGCGTCGGAATGTTGTGCTTGGACCAGCGCTCGAACTCCTCGACGGCCGGGACGCACGAGTTGCACCACGTGGCGTAAAACATGATCACCGACGGCTTGCCGTTGCCCGTGATGCTGTTGAAAGCCGTGATCGCCCCCGTCTCGAGGTCCACCAGGTCAAAGTCCGGCGCGTCCTGGTTCACAATCACGCCCGCCATGCTTTTGCTCCGTTCCGAAATGAATAATCTTTCTTTTGCAGGGTTTCGTGGATTCGAACAATAGATCTTTCACGGCGCCATCGTCGATTGCCATGGCGGTCAGGATCTCACTGCAAAATAAATGATTGTCATTCAATCAACGAGATCGTGGCCAAGAAGAACGTAGATTTCTTGGCGCCAAAACGAAGTCGTATGGGTTCACCACTCATTGTGTTTGTGCAACCAGATTCAACGGGACAAGGTGGGACACGGAGCATCCAAAATGTCCTTTGTAAAGACGAGCGATTGCATTCATGGAGCTGGCGCCAGCGATAAGACTTGGTCATTTTGCCTCCAACAACCACGCGCTCTGCAAAACTAGACTCCAGCGAGAACTCACAAAACGACGCCACGTACACTGTGGGCCAGGAGAATACCGCACGTGCCACCCACTTGACTCTGCCACTTCAATTCGCCATCTGATTGGCCAAAAAGACGTGCTGGCTGCACGGCCTCCACGCGGATTGGTTGAAATTCGACATGAAACGCCGAAAAATCTTGTGACGAGTCGGATGCGACCACTTTGCACTTGTCAAATTGCATTTGCATATCTTTCGAGCACTGCCACGATGGTCGTCCCTCTTCCTGCTTCGCTGCGCGGCCCCGCCGGCGCCGCCCGCCTCGAGGCTCTCTGCGCCAAGTACGACACGCCGCTCCAGCTCTACGACGAAGGCCTCATCCGCGAGAACGCGCGAGGCCTCTTCCGCGCGTTCCGGACGCATTTTTCGACGTTTGCCGAGTTTTACGCGGTGAAGGCGCTGCCGAACCCTGCGATCCTCAAAATTCTCTACCAAGAAGGCTGTGGCTTTGACTGTTCGTCGACGGCCGAGCTGCATATTTGCAAGACGCTCGGCGTGCCCGGCGACAAGATCATCTACACGTCCAACTACACGTCCAAGGAAGACCTCGCGACAGCATTTGACCTCGGCGTTATCATCAACCTCGACGGTACGCTTGCTTTTGGCCACTCCATGATGCGAGTATGCAACCTATTAGATGTGTCGCTTGTCGATGCGCTTGTCGAGGTGCGCGGGCGGTGCCCCGACTTGATGTGCTTCCGCCTCAACCCGGGTCTTGGCCGCACCGACTCGGAGACCAAGTCGAACGTGCTCGGAGGGCCCGATGCCAAGTTTGGCGTGCCGCCGTTCCAGGTACAATGCCTGCCCGTCTGCTTGCTCACATTGTCGTACGCGAGTAGATCGTCGAAGCCTATCGCAAGGCGCAGGCCGCGGGCGCCACCCGCTTTGGCATCCACATGATGACGGGGTCGTGCGTCATGAACGCTGACTACTGGAAGGAGACGGTCACGGAGCTCTTCCAGACGATTCTTTTGCTCAAGAAGGAGGTACTCTCTCCAACTCTCCATCGTATGCTTCAACAGCGCCGATCTAGCTCGGCATCACGATCGAGTTTATGAACATTGGCGGCGGCCTCGGGATCCCGTACTACCCCGACCAGGTACGTCCCGCTTCCGGCGCCAAGTGTCTTATCTGTGGTGTAGCCGGTCGTCGACGTAGCTGGCATTGCGCAAATGCTTCGCCACGTCTTTGATGAGCTCATGGCGCAGCACGGCGAGGTCATACCCAGCGATTGAAGGAGGTGATAGAACTCAAAACTCTTTTTGCGTAGACGTCGATTCCGCAGCTCTGCATGGAGAACGGGCGGTACATGACGGGTCCCTTTGGCTGGCTCGTGAGTCGCTGCCAAGCCATCAAGCAGTCTTACGCCACGTAGCACACGCCCCTCGTTGTTATCACCAACTCATGAGACGGAACTAGGTACTATGGTCTCGACGCCAACATGGCGCACCTCATGCGTCCAGGCATGTACGGCGCGTACCACCACATAACGATTCCGGCGCGGGACGTGCCGGGCGCTGAGATCGTGGCGGCCAACGTCGTCGGCCAGCTCTGCGAAAACAACGACTGGTGCGATATCCTATCAAGGCGACTGAGATCTCACAGGTGGTGGCTAGGTTTGGAAAGGACCGACCGCTCCCCAAGGCCAGCGTTGGAGATCTCTTCGTGATCTACGACACGGGCGCGCACTCGCACTCGATGGGGTTCCAGTACAACGGCAAGCTCCGCGCGCCCGAAGTGCTCATCTCGCCCGACGGCTCCGACCGCCTCATGTACGCAAAACAGCCATTCGTGGCTCGTGATATTGATGTCCTTTGTAGCCGCAAGCGGGAGACGTACGATGCGCTGTACGGCAACTGCGTCATGCCCGACGACCTTTAATCCGCAGATCGTTTGCTTTCTACGTTGACAACACGCTCTGTCTTTTCCTCTTGCAAGGTTGTGCACGCGAATAGTGTGCATTCTCCAGTCCACTCGGTCGTCGCCAAATCAAGTGTCCGACACGCGACAGCCTTGCGTTTCTATCGTCTGGAGCCTCGGGTCGAGCCCGCCATCGGTGGCTTGAGCATCGATTCGTAGATGAAGCATCAAGCCCTTGCTCCTATCCGCCTATCCGCATGAGGACCGGAGCTTTAAGAAAACAAAGCCAAATCCGTCGGCTCCTGTGCATGCGAACGCTGCAGATGTGGGGTGTCTTTAAAGTGGATTTTGTTTTAATTTGAGCTGAAGCGTCTCAGATAGCTTTCGCAGTGGGCTTGCAGCTTGTTCACAGCGTCGGACACCAAGCTGTCGTAGTCGGTCTCTGAGCCATCGGTCCGGAGCCACTCGAGGCGAAAATGCGCCGTCTTGACTGCGTCCACAATGGTGCGAATCTCGTTCTTCTCGGCCAGGACAGCCGCCGTAGCCGACTTGATGCTCTCTGGGGGCCCTTGCAGCAGAGAGTCGTCGCCTCCCAGATCGCCGTCTCTGCCTCAAGGTGGTTGCTCAGCATGTCCAGCTCAAGCGCCACCCAATTGGACGCGTGGTTGGTCTCGCGGATGGGGCGCCTCACGGTCTCCAGCGCCTGCTCGGGCTCGGGCAGCTGGTCAATTGCTGCAGCGAGAGCGGGACTGACGTTGTTGAGAGCCGCCATTGCCTGGGGCAGCTGCGATTGGCCCTTGAATAGCCAATCGGAGAGAGCTTGCTTGTCAGCGTTGGGTACCTCGAGCAGCGGCACCAAACGACGACAGAGCTCAAGCACGGAACGGACTGACTCGTTGTACGTGCGTTGGCTCTGGATGAGGAGCCCCGTGAAGGCTTGGATTCAGGATGAGACTCCTCGTGTAAACGTGCTCTGGTGCGTCGACGGCGTCTGGAGCATCGGGTCGAGCTCACGCCACGGGTGGCGCTTCGCGGTGGCTTTGCTGTACCGGGATGTGCTCGACGTCGCCATGACACGACCGCTACGGACAGGGTCGAATCAAAAGTGAGCGAAAAACACTGTTGCTTCAATATGCTCAAGTGCTACTTGATACTTGATACTTGATACTTTCTGTCGGGTCTTGGTACATTATCCGGACAACCATTGGAAAGCCGGCGATCTCATTGTCGAGTACATTTATCCAGACCCGATGCCTCCACAAAAACCCTTCAACTCTTTTGAGAGTGGCTTCCAACAGCTCGTATGCATGTCCGCTGCTGTCACTGCCTCGTTCACGAGGGCGGCTGGTCGCATCACGGCTCCTGTACGGATACGAACCGTATTAGTAGTACGTAGGGCCTTGCCTCGACGTCCAATCGGAACTGCAGCGGCTTGACAGTCCCGCAACTGCAAGTACGACAGTACTGTACATCGTCATCAATTACATCATACAGGCTCGTCGACCGCCGGCAGCTCGAAACACGGAAACGGCGACAAGTGCGGCATCGCGTCCATGGGCGAGAGTGCTTGCAGATAGGCGTCGTTGGCCTTGAGCCACGTATCGTCGACGAGGCCTTCGTGGAACGCGCCCATCGTGGCGCCATCGGAGAACGCATAGCCGCTCTCGGGGTTCAGCGACCAGACGTAGCCGCCGGCGTAGCCGTACGTCGCTGGCTCGGCCAGCATCGCGACAACGAGCTGCGTCACGCGCTGGTTCGTGCGCTGGGGGTGCGTGTCGCCACCGTACAAGCCGCCAAACTCACCGAGGACGACGGCGTGCGGCGTTGTCCTACCGAATCCCACGCGTCCTCACAACCGAGAAAGTGCAATGAGAAGCACCGTACGACGTGAGGTAGCCAAACATGTGTTGCATCGAAAGGGCAATGCGCGATCGCAGCGTCGCGTCGTCGAGCTCGACGTAGCGTTGCAGGGCGCCGTTGCTGTCGACGGTGCCGCTGGCATACATGTACGGCTGGACGGAGACGGACGGGTTGTAGTAGTGCGGCGCATAGACCACCTTGTTCGTTTGGCTCAAAATGACCGGAAGACTGCCGGCTTTTTGAAGGCCGCCGCCCCACCAGTCGAAGTACGAAAACTGGTTGGGAATGTCGTGGGACGCCCATGTGCCTTCGACAAACGCGAGCCAGGACGGACAGCCCGCGAGCATGCGGTTGCCGAGGAGCGTCGCGCCCGTGCGAAAGTCGGACGGCTCGTCCGTGCCCCACGTCGCCTTCCACGGCTCGTTCTTGAGGTCGAGCCCGAGGACGTTCCAGTAGCGCGGCGCACACAAATGGGTTGTGAGCACGTCGACGGCCGAGAGAACTGCGTCTTGGGGCACGGCCGCGCTGAACCAGTTGTCGCCCTTATCGGTTGTCGTCAGTGTGTGAAGGTCGAGGAGCACCGAGATGTTTCTGGCCCCCAGCGCGACGATGAGGCTCTGCAACATGCGGACGTAGCTGCCAATGTCAAACTAGACAAAAAAACAACTATGAGACACGCCGGCCAATATTTAGTCGTCGTATACCGCGCGGTTGGACTGCAAATTGACGAGGCGCGGGTCGGGCGCCGTGTTGCGAAGCAAATGCTCGACACAGAGAGGCACGCGCACGCTGTTGAACTTGTGCTCGGTCAAGAACGACGTAATGGCCATCTATAAATGCAGAATATTGTGCGTCGGATGCGAGTTTTTTTAGTAAAGGGCAATATACCACCGTAGTGCCATTGATGCCATTGTCCCAGAGACCCATCGGGATGGCCGCGGCCGTCTCGGCGCCAAACCTGCACCATGACGAATTAATTTCATAGAGGCGCTTGCTTGGACGTCTCGTACCAGTTGATGCCCTTGATGCTGACACGCTGCGAGGTACCAGCGTGTTCGGCGTAGATGCCGTTGTTCCTGCTCACGTAGTTTGGCAATGCGCACCCTATTCGCCCATGCATTCCCCATCGTCGCTACAAGGGCATGGGGCATCCTACGTCGCGCGGGGTAGTGGCGGGGGTTGTCGACTTGGCCGTCGATCGGGTCGATCAGTGAGTCGTTCATCGAGGAGCCGTTGCTGGCAATGCGCTTGCGCTCGGCCGCCGCGAGCAGCTTGGCGCGGACGCGTTCGATGGTTCGTGTGTGTACGTTCTCGCCGAGGTACGTCAGCAACACGACGCTCCCGACCAGCAGCACGAGACAGAAGATGGAGCCTGGCCAAATCTACACGAATGATGACGTGGCAGCGCGAGCGGTGGAGGTTGCGCACCGTGCGACGGCCGTGGTAGTCGCTGGGCTTCTCGTCGTCGGGCGACGCGAACTCTTGGGGCGCGAGCACGGGCACTGGACTTGGCAGAGGGCTCGAGACGACGACGACGACCATCGCCATGTTGGCGGATGGCACTCTCCCACGGACCCGCCCCAACGTTCCCCAGCTGGGTTCGGTGGCTCAAGAAACAAACTTACTGGTGTGACAACAGAACATAACGACAACCGTGTTGTCGTTATGAACATTCGGGTTCGGATTCGCAGACACAACGACCGACTATAAATCCCACGGGACGAAAAAAGACCCAAATCCAACGCCAAATTTGGTGTTTAATGGGCATTTCGTAAACGGGCAATTTCATTGCAATTTCCTCATTGCACGTCGATGTAATTGGCTCCATTCCAAGGACATGGCAGCAACCGAGCGTGCCTCTTGCGCTGGATACGAGGATGATAGAACGGTACATCCAGCGCAGTGAATCGGTGGGCACCGCTATGTACGGTACTAGTATACGGTACAGTATAGCCTTGGGACAGTACACACCGGTACATGGGTACATCCACGCAGTACATGGACCCCGATCCCAGAAATGGTTAGCAATGAGCATGCCTTCTTGTGCATTGAATCTTGACACGTTCTTGGTTGGACGATGGAGACGTCATCTCTTGAAACACTCCCCAGAAATGAGCATGCCTTCTTGTGCATTGAATCTTGACACGCGCTTGGTTGGACGATGGAGACGTCATCTCTTAAAACACTCATCAACTTGCTCGTAGTACGTGTGCTCTGCAGGTAGACAGACTCGTAGAGACTGAAAGGTTGCAAATGTATTTCGAAAATTGATGGTGCGCTGGTCAAGTTACTTGGTCTTCTTGGACTCGTCGGCGTTCGTAATGTATTTTTTGATGACGTCGGCCTTCATGCGATCAAAGCCGCGCGGCAGCTGCATGTACGCTTCGACCGCTTTCGGGATGCGGAGCATCGAGTCCGGCGCGTGCTCCATGTAAAACGCGGTGAGCCAGCGCGTCATGGCCCGTTCCCTTCGCTTCCGGAGACCCCACGGCAGCACGAAAAAGAGCGTCGCGAGCAGACTCGCAACGACGACGCCGCCGAGGAGGCCATCGCCAAAGACATACGACATGCTCAGGTTGAACGCGAGCCAGGTCATGTTGTACCACGAGAGGAGGTCGTCGATCTTGTCGTTGTCGATGCGCGCGTCGAGGTCCGTCGGCAGCTCGACGCCCGCGACCTTGATGAGCGACTCGAGCTGCCCCTTCATCATGTCGTCGATCGCACCAAGACCGCGGAGGTCGCCCGGGAATGCTCGGTGCTTGATCGCCGAGTTATCCACGCGGCGCTTGACTTCGGGTGCATCGTCGTCGCTCTCCGTCATTTCGACGCCGAGCACGCTTTGGATCATGTCGATCTGCTCGGGGCTGAGCACGAAGCCGACGGTGCTGGCGCCGTCGTTGGCTTCCTTGCCGAGAGCGACGTCAATGACGCTCTTGAGCACTTCGCCCGTCTTGGCCTCTTGGAACGCGGGGCCTTGGTTATCCTTGGCCAGCACCATGAGGCACGGCAGCGCGGTGCAGGCAAGCGAGAGCAGCTTCATGTGAGGTGCGTGGAGGCGGCTGGGCCGTGGCGAGCAAGACGGAAAGTGCATGGCTATCTCGCGTCTGCCCTTTCAAGATACCGCCAAGTCGTTCGAAAAAACATCGAAGTTTCCCAAGATACGCTGGTCGGCTAATCGCACGCCACTTTTCGCGCGAAAGATAGAAATGGGTCAAGTCACGGCGCGACAGCGACGCCGCGACGCGCTCCAGGCAAAGGGCGGTCTCACCTTGATCATCGTTGTACATTGCGGTGTCTTCAGGACGAGGCGTGCGCGTCGTATCCGGTGGGAGCTCGTCGTGCCATGGGCCGATTTTCTTTCACCTGCAGCGTTGGCAACCCAAGAATCGACGGGCCTGACCATGGAGGGACTGGGGTGCATACGTGGGGAATGTATTATATTGGGTACGACTCGCACATGGCATCACGGCCTTGATCGTGTCGTGTCGCTGTGAAGCGAGGGCCCTCGATTGAAAAAAGGTTGCGTGCGTCTATCCAATGCCGAAGCGATGTCCGTACTTCGAAGCTTCGATGGATTTCAGCCAATCACCGCGTTGCGTTCCATGGAAAGGCCGGCGATCTTTCCGGCGCAAATCAAAGTCACTTGCCATTTCCGCAGCCCGAGCTCAAGCGGAATGAAGACGACGATGCTCCTCGGCGTGGCGCTGGCTGCGTGCGTGGCGCTAGCAGGCGCCGACATTGCGGCCGGCTCCACCTCGTTCGACGCCAAGATGGCCGAGCAGGCCAAGAACCTCCACAAGTTCATGCCGGGCCCGACGGGCCCTGGCTTCAAGGACAAGGGCATGACAAACGAGGCCGAGTTCGCTCAAATGGGCCGATTCGGCATCCCCGACTTGAACAACCCGACGGCCGAAGACCTCACGGACCTCAACTTTGACACGGCGATTGCCGGCGACGCGTACGTGGCCGTCCTTTTTTACGCCCCGAGCATGGACGACTTTGAGTTCGTCGCGCTGCATTGGGAGAAGGCGAGCATGGAGCTGCACGAAAGCAGTCGGTTGTATACGTCGGCTTCGATCCGCATGGCGCGCTTGGACATCTCCGAGCCCGAGCACGGCGAGATTGCCGAGCTCTATCGCGTCGACGGCGACAAGCCGACGATGCTGCTCTTCCACAACGGGTCGGTCGTGCAGTCGATGGACGCGCGCGGCGGCCACACGGAGATCCAAGCGCGCATTCTCTCGACGACGCTGCCGGCCGTGACGCACATCACATCGGACGCGGAGCTCAAGAAGTGGAAGCGCCGCAAGGTCTATCAGCACGCCAACATCAAATTCCTCGCAGTCCTGGACGATGCGCCGTCGTCATTGGCGTCCTACGAAGCCGTGTGCAGCGAAATCAAACGCCGGGCGCCGTGCGGCTACGTCTCGGACCGCGCCCTGCTTGGCGCCATCGACGTCGATCCAAGCGCCCGGCATTTCCTGCTCCGCGACTTTGATGCGCCCCGCGTTGTGCCGTACCTCACCGATGCGTTCACCGCCAAGGGCGCGCTCGAGCTGGTCGCGGACTACGACATGCCCCTGCTCACCGACCTCGGCGACAAGGACGAATCCCGCGTCCGCAACTTTCTATCGCACCCCAAGACGTTCCGGCTCCTCGCGTTCTTCAAGACCGAGGCCGCGAAAGCAGCCGCGACGCCGCACCTCGAAGCGGTCGGGAAAGCCTTTGGCCGCGACCTCCTCGTCGCGTACACGGTCGAGGACCCCGAAGATGCGATGAACTTTGACTATCAGTTCTGGGACGTGCCGAGCGACGTGCCGGCGATCCTCGTCGTCCACATGCGACGCGACCGCAAGTACCTTTACGCTGGGCCCGACGCGCACAGCGCCGACCAGATCCTGTCGTTTGTTGAAAACGTTTTGCGGGGCGACGTGCAGCCCAAGCTCAAGTCGCAAGCGAGCCCGACGCCCAACAATGGCGCGGTCCGCGTCCTCGTCACCAACTCGTTTGCCAAGGAGGTGTGGCAAGCGCCGCAAGCGGACACGCTGCTGCTGCTGACGCGCAGCGAGCGCCACGGCCCGTCGCAGTGGTTCACGCAGCAGCTCGACGTCTTTGCCAAGGTCTGGCGCCGCGAGAAGCGCCTGCTCGTGGCCCGCATGGACATGCAGCACAACGATCTGCTCGAGCTCAGCGACGACGAGCTCGCGACGCTGCCGAAACTCGTGTACATTTCGCGCGACGCGAAAACGACCAAGTCCCTCGGGCCCGCGATGTCGCAACTGTACCCGACGATGGACGAGCTGCGCCAGTTTGTCCAAATGCACCAGAGCATGGACTTGGTTGTCGATGAAAAGGTCTGGGCGCGGGTGTACGCAGATGATTTGGAGCTGCTGCGCCAGCACCGCGAAGCCCAGGCCGCGAACGCGGACATTGAGCACCCAGGCGACATTTTGAAGGAGATCGAAGCCGAGATCGAAGCCATGCAACATGCGCCCAAGGACGAGTTGTAAGACCATGGCTGTACTTTTCGCGAATATATACGAAGCTACATTTTGCGCTCAAAAGAAGCTTGTCCGATGGAGTCCAACGTTGTTGTGGCGACGTCCTCAGTAATGACGTCTTCAGTGTGCATGGTGGTGTTAGCGTAGGATAGCTAGAGAGACACTGCACTAAAGACGACGGCTTGATGATGGGCGACTCGTCGGCTTGACGATCCTGGCCACCGGACCCCGCATTAGGGCGTGAAAAGCGGTTGCATACTGGTGTACTAAAGGCTAGAGCTGTACTGGAAGCGGAGGTGACAGTGATTGTTCAATGCAAAGTGCGTCGATTCAAACCTATCGACAGCACTTCTTGCACAGAGATGAGCTCGTCGACTAAACCGCCAACTAACTTGACAGTACTCGGCTTGGCCGACGTCAGCTCCAACGTCCAACGGCTGAGACGCTTCATCTCCACACCATTTTCACGCATGGGACCTTGAGCACCGACGCGTTCAACGCGGTCGCAACCGAGCAAGAAGTGCTCGTAGCGTGAAATCTCGAAGACGCAACGCGCCAATCGGATTGCAGCGTTTATCGAACAAATGACAAAATCTTCCATCGAAGGACAAGGCGACGACTTATTGGTGGGCATTCTGACTTGCAATGCGGCGCGAGAGTACCCTCAAGACGCCGACGGAGGGCGACTACGAGCAGCCGACGTACGCCGATGAGAAGCCCGACGTCACCGTGTACCGCGAGTCGGAGATGACAGCGCGCGACACGACCCTGGCGGACGAGCTGCCGGCGGCTCGCCTCACCCACAGCGAGTCGGCGCGCAGTTTCAAGGGCCGGTATCGGGTACAACGATCCCGCCATTCGTTGTTTTCAACAAGAACCTTGCATTAGGTGTGGCCCGGCGCCGTCCTTCTGCTGGCCATCACGGCGGTCGCAGTGGTGCTCATGGTCTACTTTGCGGACGAAGCGCGCACGTCAATGCTCGACCTCCGGCTCGCTGTTCAGATGCGACAGTACCGAATGCGGCAGATCGACACAGGCTTGACATCGGGCTCGGGCACGGGCTTGCCGCCACTCATTGACACGGACGGGGTCGTCAACAACCCCCAAGTGTACCCCCCTCAGAGTACGCCACCTGGATCTTGTGCAATTTTGCATTTTGTCCATTTTTGGCCAAGGATCTCACCCATGCCCATAGCGTGCAAGCAGCCGAATTACATTAGTAAGAACAACAAGATTTACGCGGTCGCGCCCAACGGCACGGAAATTCCCCTCGGCATCAAGGGTCTCAACTGGTACTACAGTAGAGCTCATCTATCGTCGTCGCTCTGACCTTGAGCCCTAGGTTTGGCATGGAAACGTACGCGCCTTGCACACATGTGCGATGTATTCATGTGGCGCATTAGAGGCCAAGCCATTCCGTTCGGCCTCTGGACCAACGACAAGAACGGCACGACCGCGGTAATGGAAATCTGTATCAAGTTATCAACTGGACATGCGCTTCTAGTTTCAAGTGGCCGAATTCCTTGCAGCCAACAAGATCAATAGCATTCGGCTGCCCGTGTGCATTCAAAGCATCGTCAACAACATCAAGCCCAACAAGAACCTCATCAACGCCGCCGCGAACCGCGCGGTCGACGCGTCGTCGTACATGGCGCTGCTCAAAAGCATCATCTCGACGCTCGCGTACCGGCGCATTTCGGTGCTCATCTCACTGCATACGCTCACGCCGACGGATTCGGGCGGCGCGTGGTTCAGCGATGCAGTGCCAGTCGACATGGTACTCCACGTCTGTATTTTTTCCATTTTTGATGCTTTTCTATCGCACTAGTTTATGCAAGCGGTCGATTTGCTCACGACGAACCTCTGCAGCGACAAGTACTGGAACATCATCGGCCTCGACGTCAAGAACGAGCCGCACCTCTCGACGTGGGGCGACAATGGCCCCAAAGATTTCCTCCAGGGCGCCACCGACATTAGCCACCGGATGCTGAAAGGCTGTCCCAACTGGCTCGCGTTCGTCGAGGGCATCGTCAATATGGGCCAGCCCGTCTCGTTCAATGGCGTCGCCATGACGTACAACGACTGGTGGGGCAGCGGTCTCCAAGGCGCTGGCGCCAAGCCCGTCGTGCTCAACACGCCGCACAAGGTAATGCGACACATTATTGTCTCATTGTCCACCTTGAAATTCATGCAATGTTGGTGTAGGTGGTGTATGCGCCGCACTATTACACCCCTGCCGTGTACCCCCAAGCGTACCTCTATGGCGGGGGCACCCCAGGTCCCGGCGGTATCATCACCAAGTACGTACTGCCTCCATGTTTATGCGCAGCGAAGAAGACTCACCGAAAATAGCTACGTCGAGCTCTCGGACGCCGACCTACGAGTGCGCATCTCGCGCACGATGGAGGTCATGTTTGGTTTCCTCGCCAAGACCCACGACGCGGCGATCGTGCTGGGCGAGTTTGGCGGCCTCTACGCGACAGATCTGCACCCAAAGCTCACGACGAAGCGCTGCACCGACTTTACGATCGAGGCGATGCTGCAGCCGGGCTACTCGGGCGGGTACGTCTGGAGCTTGAACCCTGAAAGCGCGTATCAGTTCAATCCGGCGGACGCTGCGGGCACTTTTATTGAGGGTGTCGTGCAAATCGACTGGCGCACAGCCAACTTGCCGTTCGTCCAGGGCATGCAAGCCATGGACGCGATCGCGGACCTCCAGTTCTTTCCGTGCTTTCCCTAAGTTGACACAAATCGATATGCTACGAGTTCAGCTGCTTGTTGAAAGCTTTAGTTACTGTCGTGTTGTCCGTGGACAGAAAACAGCTGAATACCTTATGTGCGTTCTACTACTATAGTATCTCGTAGCGAGTGGGGTGTCCCGGTGACGGCGCGTCCGCAGTCGAAGCAAATAAGACTTAAAAGAGACGACGCGTCAACTGCACAAGCCTTCGCGTTCTAGCTTGGCGGGCGGTCATCCGATCCCCTTATCCAATGTCTTGTTCACTTCAACCTTGGTCCTGCGACGGCATTCCGGCGGGATGCTCTTTCTGCTTCGGGTTGATGGTTCTGCTGCATGATGCTCGTTCGTATGCAGGACCTCGGACAATGCCCGAAGCTTCACACGTCGCCCCGGACGCACTCGCAACGACCACGTGCTGAGCTCGGAAGCTTCCCAGTGCCCGTACAGGTGACATCGTCGAGTCTATCTTCCAGCTTCATCATGTCAACCACGCCAATGCAATGGCTTGGCTTGAACGACAATGGCTCGCAAGCGACAGAGTCTTCGACGGTCGCTTGCTATATGAGGACAGATCCCTCGAACCTGATCCAAGGGTGCTCCGGCGCTGGCTGCAGCAATTGCACGTAGAATCAGAGGGGGCTCTGCTGTCTGCTCCTACGTTTTGTCTTATTCCGCTCAAGCCCATTTGATGCCTTAGACCCTGAAGACGACCACTGCCGCAGAGGCACCGGGCGCGGTCAATAGCGCTCAACGACCCGACGTCTGGGAAGCCCAGCATTTCAGTTCACACAACTGTGAAAACCGTTGTGATGATCTCTTCAATGAGAAACACCGCATATGTGATGAGCGATGCTGGCGCCCGTCAAGACGACGGGAGCGAATGGGTCGCAACACGGCAAACGGAGTGCACACAGTCCAAGCTATGCAGAAGGTAGTAGTAAATTGTTCATCAGGATGTCGCGCGGCCCATCCTTTATCGCGGGTCGCACGTGACCAAGCCGAGGCCTGGCATGTCGTTCATCTTGGTGGTCGCCGCGAGCTGGTTCGGGTTCGCCGCGCGCCACGTCGCATCCAAGAGACCGCCCGACTGCGGGATCGACGAGTTCGGACCTGGGTGCGGCCAGCTCTGGTCCGGGTTGAGCGCATACCAAAAGCCACCAGCGATCGGCTTGTCGCCGCTCGTCATGCGGTTGATGATGCAATCAATGACGCGCGATGCCGTGCCCTTCGGATAGAGGTCGTCCGTGCCATAGAGCCCGCCAAAGTACGAGAGCACGACCGGTGCCGTCGTCGACGTCAGAAGTCCCGTAAACATCTTGGTCATCGCGTCATCAATCGACGCTTGGAGCGAGGCCGCGTCCGGAAACTCCGTGTACGACGAGAGCATCGAGAGACCCTTCGACTCTTTGAAGAAATACGGCTGCGGGTACAGCGACGGCGTCCAGAACGGCGGCGCGTACACCACCTTGTTCGGTGTCGAGAGCGTGATCGGCGACTGCACGGCCGACGACAGCGACGCGCCGGGCCAGTCGGTGATGGTCTTGGCCGCGTCGTCAGAGCCAAACTTGGACGACGTCGTCATGCCCTGGACAAAGACGAGCCACTGCGGGCACGCCTTGAGGATCGCATTGCCGACCTTCGTGGCAAAGCTGCTCCAGTTGGTCTTCTCGTCGCCGTCCCACTGCCCCGACGCACCGGCGGGCACGTCCTTGACGTCAATGCCAACGACGTTCCAGTGCTTGGCGTTGCACATGGCGGTCGCGAGCCCCTGCACGGCGAGCTCGTACTGCGCCAATTTGACGTTGATGTTTTCCCACCCGTTGCCCTGGAGGTCGTCCGACGAGTTGCGCAACGACCAATCCATGACCGACCGGTCCGTCTGGTTGAGATCCGCGACCGACCGCGTGTTGAAGTCAAAGACGACCGCGATTTGGAACTGACCGAGACCTTCCGTGAGCGCCGTAAGCACTTGGATGTACCGGTTCAGCGACGCGAGCGCACGCTGCGAGTTGGTGTTGAAGTTGGTCTTGACCATAATGTTGCGCGCCGTCGCGTCCACGTCGATCGGGAAGCGCACCGCGTTGAAGCCGTTCTTGGCCAAGAACGAGCCGATTTGGTACTACAAACACAGACGCAACGTGAGTGGCCCATATAAAAGTGGATCCTGCTGCCTCGTACCAGCGTGTTGCCGTCGCGGGCGCCGTCCCAAAGGCCCGTGATCACGTGGTCCCAGCCTTCCATGCCGCGCCAGTTGACGCCCTTGAACACGAGCGGCTTGTTGCTCGACGACGTTTGCATGATGATCTGGTTGTTGTTGGTGACATAGTTGATTTGCGCGCAGCCCTTGTCCTCGTACTCGGTCGGGTTGGTCACCGAGAGCGGCAGCGCCGACGAGTTGGTCGTCGTGCCCGAGCCATCTGTGATCGTCGTGCCCGAGCCATAGATGAGCGCGAGGTCCGCGTTGTTGGGCTGGCGGTTGAGCATGTCTTGGTGCGACGTGACGCCCCAGTAGCTGAGCCCGCCGATGGCGCCGAGGATACCGAGCGTGAGCGCCAGCGCGCCGGGCCACACGGACCGGCGGCCGCCGAACTTCTGCTTCCGGCGGACGCTCTTGCCGTCGCCGACGTTGGCGGCCGTCTCGGGCACGGCCATGATATCCTCCGACGGTCGCATGCTGTCTGTTGCCGACGGGGAAAATTCGATTCTAATTTTTTAAATCGGCGTGCGATCGAGGTCCCAGTGGGTCTTTTTTTAAATTGCGTGCGCGCACGTATGTATTACGCTCGGGAATAAAACGTTGGTATTAAATGACACTTTCGATTTCTATTGTATGACCCCAATATTGTTCGATTGGCATGTGACTTGGCTTCAGTATGCAAACTTCGAATTGTAGAGGCCGGAAGAGATCGATACAGTAACCAAGTCATCGCCCATGTATAAAATTTGGCGCCGATACAACCTCTGAAAATGTATATCTCCCAGCTGCGCGTCGTCCAGCGTCTAAATGGACGCAACCAAGAGCTACTCGGATATTTGACGCCGTCGCTGAGGACGCTTGTGGTACGATCGCTCGCGCGACGCGGTGGTGCGTGGTCAACGCACGGTCGCAACAACCGTGCTCTCCATGCCGTGCCCAAAACGCAGATTTTTTCAAGCGGGTTGTTCGATTTTCGGACCTTCTCTCGTTCGAGTACAGACAGCGTCGTGACAAAGCGCACCGTGCAATTCCCCAAGTGCACACATTGGGGCTCCAGTGTTGGCACAGCGAAGTGTTCGCTGTGCCACCCCTCTCTTGGGGCTCTAGCTCCTTCCGCTTCTGTTTCGATGCACACGTTGTCGTCGTCGTTGATGATCGTGCCAAGCTCGTCAACGCTACAAGGCATCGGTTTTAATCATCCTAAAAAGATAGCACCCACTGGCCCAGCCTGCATGCTTTTTTATCGAAAAAGCAAGATGCGCGCAAGGTGCATCTCGTCCGAGACGTTGAGACGGAGCTCGGATGCGACCGCATTTCGTATCTCATCGTGCGCATTGGAGATTTCTTCGCTGCACGGATCAGCCCATCAAGTCCGTTGCACGGATTCGATCTGCAACCCGGCGCGGTGATACGTACTGTAGCGTGATCGCGAGACGTCCATCGTCGAGATTTTGTGAATCTCTCTATGGTGCTGCTCGAAATCCAATTCCGCACGTTGCGTGCAAACAGCCTCGCCGTCGCAGATGACCTCTGAGACTGCATACACCGCGAGGTAATTGCGGGTGTAATGAGTGCCAGTGGGCCTGTCACGCTGTGGACACTGCGACACGGACACGATCCGCTCGCTGGAGCAGCAGCGACCCTTGCGCTGCCGGCACTACGGTACCACAGCCTGGACCCTTCTTCGCTGCAGAGCGTGTACAGTATCCGTGCCCATGTCAGTGCAATCCTCTCTCGGAAAGCTCGCGCTTCCTCTACGCTCTTTGACCGCCCACGCAAAAGCTTGCCATCATCCCATGTGCTGGCGCCGTGTGCCAATTTCACACTCGCGGTATTTCGCACGACGTGGGAAATACCATCGGCATGTGACACGTTATCCGGATATGCACGGTGGATTGGATCGCGATGGCCGCGTGGACCAGCGCCGACGACGACCGCCTCGTCGCCCTCGTCGCCGCTGTCGGGCCGCGCTGGAGCACCATCAGCGAGCGCATGGCACTAGGTACGTGCACTGCGCACGGTTGGCGTGCGTTAACGACGCAACATAGAGGGTCGTCCACGCTCGCGCAAGCAGTGCCGAGAGCGCTACGTCCAGCACTTGGATCCAACGCTCACAACGACCGCGTGGAGCGACGAGGAAGATGCAGCATTGCGTCTTGCCTACGAGCGGCTTGCTGCGGACCCTGCCAAGGTGCCACGTCTGCGCAAACGACGATCATCGTAGACATGGACGGTATAGGTGCCGTGGACGTTGGTGGCGGCGGCGCTGCCGCGACGCCGCAGTGTCGAGCACGTGCGCTACCGGTGGCAGCAAATGGCGCGTCAAGAGCGCGTCAAGCGCAAGCGAACGACGCAGGTACCTTGGAGCGAGAGCGAAGACACGACGCTCGCGCGGCTCGTGGCGCGCGATGCGCCGTCCTGGCTCCACGTGGCCGCCAACTTGCCCGGGCGCACGGACCTCCAGTGCCGGCAGCATTGGAACCAAGTGTTGCAACCGGCGCTGAAAAAAGGCAAGAAGACGTGGACTCCTGCCGACAACGCGCTCTTGCGGGCCAAGGTCGCCGAGCTCGGGTCGGCCTGGACAGCGGTGCGAGGCTTCGCGTTCATTCCACGATCGGTCCATGCACAATTGAATAGATTGCCAAGAGCTTTCCGGGTCGGCTCGGCAAGCAGTGCCGCGAGCGCTATCGCAACCACGCCGACCCGTCATTGACCACGGTATACACCGTCCCAACCCTCCACGTCTTAGGACCATCACAGGCACCGTGGACCGCACATGACGACGACGCGCTGCAGGCCGCGTACACTGCGTACCCTCAGCAGTGGGCGCGCATTGCCGAGCATCTACCTGGTTGGTACACCGTCACCACTCTAGTCATAACAAACACACAAACGCAGGACGCTCGGAAAATGCAATCAAGAATCACTGGTATGCGCTGCAGACGTCAGGGGCGCGACGGACCCGAGCGGACAGCCGTACGCCGCCGTAATGCGGGCGTTGGCGGCGGCCAAAATGTCGTTGAATTTCGCTGGGGACTGGACAGACGCGCGCCGGAGTCGGCGCAGGTGCGCTTCGGCGACATCCAGCCGACGCTGTGTAATCGCATTTAAGACAGCGCGTTCGAGATCGACATCATCGTCCCTTGTGTGATGTGTCGTTGGTGGCACGTTCTCCCGCGGCTGTGCTGGAATCGGCAGCCCGAATTCTTGCTGGATCGACGGCGGTAACTCGCCCCAAATGCTTGCATCGATCTGGGACAGCGGCGGAGGGCTTGGCGCACGGCGTGGAGGGCTTCTGGTCGGGCGTTTGGGGGGCCGGGGGGGCACGCCAGAGACGAACGCCTTGGGCTTGCGCTTGACGGATGCTACATCGCGTAGCTGTGCAGGCTTGCGAAAGGTCTGACGGATCTCTTGCTGAATGGACGGCGGGAGCTCGCTGAGGACGTCCGTGTCGATCTGCGAGTACGATGACGGCCACTGTTTCTCGGGGGCTCCGTTCGTACGCGACTTTGGAATCGACGTCAGAATCTCGTCTCGCAGCTCGCGAGGCAGTGTCTCCAACACCTCGTGGTCAATCTGAGACAGCGACAGCGCCAGTGAGCTCGCCGATGTTGAAGTTGCTGGCGTTGTCGTAGGCAGAGGCGGTGCCTCTGGCGCGCGCCGCACCCATTGGTCGAGGCCGCTTGGTGCGACTGATGCTGGCGCGTCACCAGTGCCGTTTGTCTTGCTGAGCTTGGATGCTTGGATGCCAACGCCGCGAATGTCGGTGCAGACGACGCGAAACTGCTTCCAGAGTGACGTGGCGGCCGCAAGAATGTCAGCGAGATTGGCCGACGGCGCCGGCAGTCGAGTCGTCTTGCTCACCGTGTCGACGGCGCCACAACCCAGAAACTTGCCCTAATTCCATACGAGTAGTACTCTAGTATGTACAAGAGCAGTATACCGGTTCGAGCGGGGCACCTTCCTGGCGCGTCTTGACTTTAACCGTGAGACTGCCCGCGACGAACACTCCTTTCACTAGGCGAGCCGACACCTCCTTGGCCAACTCTAGCACAAACTCGAGTGCGTCCTTGTCTGTATCGAGTCGCACGCCGTAGCTGATCTCGGCCGAAAGCGACTTGGCCACTTGACTCAGCTCGAGGGGCCGGTGGTCCTCGCCCCGCGCAAATCCACGCAGCGTCAGCGCCGTCTTGGGACCAACGTGCGGCGTGAGGTCGGCGACGGTCCAACGCTGCAGCTCAGCACACGTGGTGATGTGAAGCTCGTCCAGCTTTTGCTGGGTCACGTGCCTACTCAAGTCAATGGCTCACTCAATGCCTCTACGCACCACGCCATGCGACGCACCCGACGCCCGGGAGATCGCGCACCGACAAAGGGTCGACGTACACGGCCGCTTCATCGGCGGCAATGGCAAACACCTTGTCGGGCTTGGCTTGCTTGGTCGCCAGACTACGTGGTCTGTGAGAGGGGTAGGGGAGGGGTAGGGTACCGGGCGAGCAGAATGTTATGGGCCACCCCGACGCTGGCCGTACACTGTGTTTGGTCCCAAATCGCCGCACGAATCGCGTGTGCCATGGCAAGGCCGTCGGCGCCTTTGGGAAACTCGAGAAATGCCTCGTCGCAGCTCACGGCGTGGACCGCCGGCGTAAACCGGTAGAAGATACGGTAAATGTCGCACGAAATGCGCTCGATGGCCTCAAAGTCGTACGGCAGCACGACCAAATCCGGACAGAGCCCTTTGGCCTACGGATCCAAGGGATAGTAGTATTCAGGTCCTTGCTACTGCGCTGAGATAAATAGATAGATATATACTCGCTCCATAAACATGCCGGCGCGCAGCCCACGCGCGCGGGCGATGTAGTTGCAGGACGAGATTTCCGACGTGCCCTTCTTTTTGGGCTCATTGGCGGGCTAGCACCATAGCATAGAACCTGTTTGCGCGCGATGTGAGGTGCAATCAACGCACGTACCTGCGGCGTATCGTGCGACGAGTAGCCCGAGTGCGCCACGGCGACAGGCACCGTCTTGTAGACGGGCGGGAGGTTGCGCACCGCGACCGACACGAAGAAGCAGTCCATGTCGACGTGCAAGATCACGCGCTCGTTGCTCTCGCAGTGCCCGTACTGCGATGCAACGAGCGGTGCCGCCGACGCCATGAGCTCGGCCGCGTGCGACTGGAAAAAGCTCTTCCACGACCCAATGTGGTGCAGCCGAGAGTTGTCGAAGAAGTGGCGTACGAAGGCTGCGATGCCGTCGCGGGTCGAGAGCGCACGCGTCCCCTTTGGTGGACTTCTTCGCGCTTGAGGCGGACTGGCAATGCGTGTCGGCGATGTTGGCTCGCTCGCGTTCGGTGGGCCGGATACCGAGGGTGCTTGCGCCGGCAATTGTGATGATACCACGGCGGATACCGGCGGGTGACCCGTTTGCAATGGCTGCATCAACGAGCAATCGATCGCTGGCGCTGGCTGGCGGCAAAGTCCGAGCGTTGGTACCGTGGTGTGTCCAGATGGTGCGTTGACGTGTGGCGCCGATGGCATCGACGGCGCGAGGGCATACGGCTGCGGTGCTGGCAACGTGGTAGGTGCTGGCAACGTGGTAGGTGTTGGTAACGTGGTTGGTGCTGGCGTCGTCGTTGTAGGCGCAAGGTGCAGGGTTTGCTGGCCGACCGCGCGGTAGCCAGCGTACAAGTAGGGCTGCGTGCGGCACACCCGGCCTTTCTCGATACTGTCGAGGATCCACTTGGGGTGCAGGACGGGCAGTGGCTTCCGGGCGCGCCTACGACAGCGCATCGATGAGGCCGCCGTGGAGTCTGTACGTACAAGAGCTCTTTGAGCTTGGACTCGGCGACGTGCGTCGCTAGCATGTGCGTGACGCGGCTCGTGTGGTACGCTTCGTACTGCCCGCCGTGCTGCAAGATGAGCTGGCGCAGCTCTTCTCGTGGCGGCTCGGTGTGGCCGTTGACAAAGATCACGACGCCGTCAAAGATGCGGTCGAGCCGCCCGATGCCGTCGTTCTGGCCGCGCAGCTTGCGAATCTTGGACGCCATGTACTGCCCAAAGCTCAGGTTGGGCGCCTTCTTGCCGAAGAGCGGCGGCGCCTTCCCGTCCATCGTCGTCGTTGATCCGACAAGGGCGCGAGACAGGCCGAGTTGGCCCCGCGCGGCAAACTCCAAATGTTTATCCGGATCCGGTGCAAAACGGCGACTTCGAGACTCACCACAACTGCATCCGCGTTGTTGAGTTTCAGATGTCATGAGTCTCAATGTCAATTGAGTTTGAGATGGTCACTCTGTCAAGCGATCAGCTGACGTCGTCAAGGATTGGCGTTGTACACTGAGTTGCTCGAGGCCCGTCCACCCCAGCGTCCTCCTTGCTACTGCACCAAGCTGTAGAATGCTAGGTACCGGTACAAGAAGGAGCATGCCATTTGGATCGATCCATGATCGAGTTGATATCCACGCCTTGCATCGGCTGCGAACGAGTCGTGCACGCCTAGGCTAGTACATATATCGCTGCAACACCGGCATGCACTGGTCATGCGCCTCGTAGCTGGAGCAGGAGAGCTGACTGTCGTCGTCGATATATGTGTTGTAGAGCCCTTCGTACACTGATCCATCCGTGCCGATAGGATCGGCCATGAAGACTGCGCTGGGGCACGCCACTCGGTCGAACGGTCGGGGGTTGCGTTGCGTGCGATTAGCCTCGGTAGTTTTGTAGCGATCTTTTGCGGTTTCTTGCCATTTGGGGTTTTCACCAATGTTTGGCCGGTCCAAGGTGCAAGAGCTCACGAAGAAGCCGTCGAGCATCACGGTCGGGAAGCCGGCGCTGGCCAAGAAGACGACCGACGGACCGCGGAAGCCCGTCCATGCGCTCGGGGTCGATGCGACGCACCTCCAGGTAGACTTGAAGCGAGCACAGGGTCCAGGAGCATCATGGATGTGGCGTAGCCGGGTGCGCGGGTGTGGGTCCCGGACAGCAAGGAGCTCTGGCGCGTCGGCGAGATCGAGACGCTCCTGCCCGATGGCAGCGCCAATGTCTTCGTCCCCGACAGCCCCGATGACAAGCACCAGGTATGCATCCCTCTCCGCTGCCGGACGGGCGCGATAGCATGCGTTGTAGGTCGTAGCGACGGCGGCCATGCTAGCGTTCGATCCGTCGCACTTGGTGGACCACACGGATATTGCGCAGATGAACAACATGCACGAAGCGCCGCTCCTGAGCGTGCTCCACCGGCGGTACCTCGCGGACGCGATCTACACGTTCACGACCGACATCTTGATCTCGGTGAACCCGTACAAGAGCATTCCACTGCTGTACGACGTCACGGGCTTCATGGAAGCCACCAAGACGCAAGCCGACTGCGAAATCAAGAAGCCCCATTTGTTTACGATCGCCGAAAAGGCGTACCGGGACATGCGCAACGCGCGGTGCGGCGAGACGAACCCGCAGTCGATCGTTGTGAGCGGCGAGAGCGGGGCGGGCAAGACCGAAGCGTCCAAGCACATCATGAAGTATCTCGCGGTCGCGAGCAAGCTGGCTGAAGGTGGGAAGACGTCCAAAGCCGATGCGTCGCTGCACGAGAAGATCGAAGAGTGCGTCCTACTCTCCAACCACGTCCTCGAGTCGTTTGGCAACGCCAAGGTACACTTGCAAATGGATGTCGATGTGATGTTGATGCATCACGTGGTAGACGTCCCGAAACGACAACAGCAGCCGGTTTGGCAAGTACATTCAGATCCTCTACAACGGCGACGGGCGCATGAACGGCGTTGCGATCAAGCACTTTTTGCTCGAGAAGACGCGCATCGTGGCGCCCGAGACCAACGAGCGCAACTACCACGTTTTTTACCAGGTACCGTACAACTGCCATCTCAAAGTGCAATCTCAAAGTGCAAAGTGCAATCTCAACGTGCCAATTCAAAGTGCAAACTCACTAACTATCGAATTGACTAGATGCTTGCCGGCTTGGATGTCAACGAACGGGCCGCGCTCGAGCTCCAGGATGCGGCTCACTATGATTTCTTGACATATGGCAACTGCCTCGAGATCGACGGCGTCGACGATGCGAGCGACTTTCGCGTCCTTCGCGCATCGATGACCCAGCTCGGCTTTACGCCGTCAACGCAGCAAGAGATCTTCCAGGTGCTTGCCGGCATCCTGAAGCTCGGAAATGCACGGTTTACCCTCCGTTCCGACGATCGCGAGGCGTGCCAGTTTGCCACGAGTGCGTCGTACGGTTTGTCGTCGCTACTCTCATGCTGCTGCATAGACGTCCCCGTGGCCAAGATTGCGGGGCTGTTCCGCGTCGCGGCCGATGAGCTCGAGGACAAGATGACGACCCAAACCACGGTGACAGGTCGCGGTTCGATCCTCCGCATCAAGCTCTCGTACGCCGCCTTGATAGAATGAATGAGCATGTGTGGATAAACGGCGTAGGTGCGACCAAGCCGAGGTCGCCAAGCAAGCATTGTGCAAGTATCTCTACGGCGAGATCTTCAACTACATCATCAGCCGTCTCAACGCCATGTGTGGCGAGCACACCAAGCCTGGAAAGCACCCGTTCATCGGCATCCTCGACATTTTTGGGTTCGAGATCATGCCTACCAACAGTTTTGAGCAGCTCTGCATCAACTTTGCCAACGAGATGCTCCAACAGCAGTTTAACCGCCATGTCTTTGTCTTGGAGCAGGCACTTCTTTCTTTTCATAAGAAGAGGGGGATGACTCAACACTTTCTATGTAGGAGCGGTATGCGTCGGAAGGCATCTCGGTCTCGGTCATCGAATTCAAAGACAACCAGGCACGACAACTGGATTACTTAAGTCCAGATTCTCATACATCAGGTATAGGAGTGTTTGGACTTGATCCAAAAATCCCCTGCGGGTATCTTTCCACTTCTGGACGAGCAAATCATGCTCAAGCGCAAGACCACGGACCGTCAGCTCCTCAACATCTACCACCAGGTCGACTTGCAAGGGCAATCTTATGTGCACACATCACAATTGCGACCATGGATAGACGCATCTGGACAAACACCCGCACTACGCCAAGCCCCGCTTCGAGTCGGACGATTTCGTCATCAAGCACTACGCAGGCGACGTCACATACTCGGTCCATGGGTTTGTCTCCAAGAACACAGACAACCTCCACGAAGATTTGGTTGAATTGCTTCGGACGAGGTTTGTCCGACTGCTTGTCCCATGCGAGTCTGACACATGCGACATGTAGCCAGTTGCCGGTGCTAAGTGCGATCTTTGCGCCCGCGCCGCAGCCGATTTCGTTGCGGCACTGCGAGAGCAGCGGCACACCGACGCACCGTCGCCAAGTGAGCGTCGCCCTCGTCGGTTCCAACACGGTCGCGAGCAAGTTTCGCACACAGGTCTTGCATTCGTGATCGACATGTGGTCGTGACAGTTATGTAGCTCACGGGCCTCATGGAGATGCTCGGCAGCACGACGCCCCATTACATCAAGTGCATCAAGCCCAACAACATCAAATTTGCCGGCGGCTTTAGCTCGCAGCTCGTGCGCGACCAGCTCGTGTACGGCGGCATCCTGGAAGTCATCAAGATTCGGCAGCAAGGCTACCCTATTCGCCGGTACACTGTGTCCTCATTTTTGCTTTGACCTTTCTTCGTGTCTGCGTAGGCCCTTTGACGACTTTTACCAGACGTTTGCGATGCTGTTGCGGGGCCGGCGTCGCGCCGAGGGACCGGCCACCGACACGACGGAGCTTGTCCGAGCGATTTGCGAGTCGGCACTGCTGCCAAATGCGTTCCAGATTGGCAAGCGCGAGGTATCCAGCCTCGAGCATATGGCTACACCACGCCTTTGTAGGTGTACCTGCGCTACGGACAGCTCGAGCTACTGCAGTCGGTCTTGACTGGCATCAAGGGCGAGATTGCAACTGTGCTGCAGTCCAAGTTTTGGCGTTGCCACTCGCTTCGCAAGCGCTATCAGCAGCTTCGCACGCGCGTCATTACGCTCCAAGCCAAGTGGCGTCAGCGAGCGGCCACAAAGTCGTATGCGGCTCTTCAGCACTACACACGCAAGCTCCAGGTACGCGACTCGATTCGATACCGCCTTGCATTGTTCCATCGAACACGCTACAGGCGAATCGACGCTGCAAGGCGCTGTCGCGCCTGTATGCGCGCAAACAAGCCGCAGCGATCCGGCTGCACGCGATTGCCCGGGGGTTTGCCACTCGCCAGTACGCCCTTGATCTTCTTGGTGTCGAAATGAAGTGAATGACGTGGCAGGCGGCTTGTGCGGCAGGCCAAGATGCAGACCGCCGCCATTGCCATCCAGCGCATTGCGCGGGGATTCCTCCAGCGCACCAAGGCGGAGCGCGCGCTGCGCTGCCGTATCCAGAGCGCCGTAATCCTCCAAGCGCGCTTCCGGGGCTACCTCCAGCTCCGCCGCTTCCACCGCATGTACGAGTCGGCTGTGACGATCCAAGCATTGTTCCGTGCGCATCGCAACCGACAGCAATACCTCCGCGGCAAGGTACCATACTGTCCTTCAAAGAAAGGTCAGCAAATCGTGCACGCTAGGCTGCGATGGTGGCGTCCCAAGCGCTCATTCGCAAGATCCTGCAGCGGAAGCGCTTCATGCACCAGCGCCGCATGGTCATTCGTCTTCAAGTACGAAGCATCCCCGTCCGAAGGATCCGATACATTTGGTGGGCTAGGCATTTGCACGCATGGTGCCACCTCGTGGTCGCTACAGCCGGCTACGCACTGCGACCGTCCTCGTTCAAAGTCGACGCCGCGGCTACACCCAGCGGCGCCGGTACCTGGCGCAACAGCACGCCCGCGCCACGTTGCAATCGCACCTTGTCATGTACGTGCACAAGCGACGCTTCCACGTGCTCCGTTGCAGCACGGTCCGCATTCAGGTATGGAGCCGTCGATGATCGGCGCTGGAAAATTGTTTGTAGCGGGCGCTACGCGTGTACTTGAGCCGCCGCGCGTACATGTACGCGCAGCGAAGTGTGCGCAAGCTGCAACGCACCGTGCGGGCCTATCTGCGTCGTCGCCGTCTCGCGACAACGCTCCAGCACCTTCGTGACGCGTGTGTCCGGCGCGACGCGGATGCCGTGATCCTCGCGCTCCGTCTCTCGCCCGAGTACGTCTACATCCGGCACAAGGCCGCCGAGATGCGGTCGCTCCTCCACGTTGCCGCGTGCGCCGGGGATCTGAACGTAGTCAAGTACATTTGCTTGCACGACCTTGACACGCTTCATGCACGCAACGCAGTGGGGCACACTGCGCTTCATGACGCGTGCTTGGCCTCGCGCTTGGACGTGGTCAAGTTTCTCGTCTCATTTGCCGCCGAGAAGGCGCCCATGGACCCGGCCTTCGATAACGGCGATGAACGATGCATGACGGACAGCCGCCGGCTCCGCGAAGCGTCCAAGTCGTACATTACCAGCGCCGTCGATGCCAACGGCGTCACCGTGCACACGGGGTTCCTCAAAAAGCGCCGCGAAGCCTCGCGTTGGTCCAAGCGCTTTGTCGCGCTTCGCAACACGCAGAACGTGCCCGAGCTGCACTACTTCAAGTCGAAATCGCAGACCAAGAGGTAGATCAAACACACAGTCGATTGTGGTGGACCATGTCGTTGCACTGGATTTGCGTAGTGACAAGGTCCTCGACATGCGCAAAGCGCTCTTCAAGAAATGCGCCGACATTCCATTTGCGTTTGAAGTGCACTCGCCCGAGCTCCTCGAAGGGTATGGGACAAACGATGTATTTGCCATATCGGCTGACGTAGACGCAACCGCGAGGGTCGGCTCTACTTTCAGGCCGAGAGCGAGCTCGAGCTCCAAACGTGGCTTGCGTGCCTTCGCGACACCGTGCCCACGAGTCTCGAACACCGGTACATGCAATGCGACTTTGCACTTGGCCTTTCTGAGTTTGCACTTACAGGCTCTTTGCGATGCAGCGTTCGAGTGCGAGCATGCACTTCGTGAGTCGGTCGCAGCAGCAAGCGTGGTGCAACGTGCCGACGCGCGACGGGGACAGCCCACTGCACCTCGCCGTCCTTGGTAAGACGACGGCCGACCCGCGGGACGCTGTCAAGGCCGCGCTGTGGTTTCTCGAGAACACGGCGTCGGTCGACAAGCTGCCGTCATCGCGAAAGAAGTCGCTTAAGCAAGTGATTCAAGAGACGAACCAAGTCCTCTCGCCACTCTTGAGCCCGACGACAAAGCTCGACTCGGCCGAGATCGACGCCATCAAGCTCGTTCTCTGGCTCATCGAGCACGGCGCCGACATGAACCTCGTCTCGAGCGTAGCCAAGAAGACGCCGCTCAAGCTCGCGATTGAGCGCAACTACCACACGCTCGCCAAGGTACTTGTTTTTATTCTTTCAATGTTTCAACTTGGCGAGGTGTAGTTTTTGCTGGATCGAGGCGCGACGACGGCCGAGCTCTCGCCGTTCGAACTCACAGTCGTCCAGTCGCTCAAAGCCGAGCTCGCCAAGATTGTCGTCACGAGCGTCCAGTCGAGCGCGTCAAAGAAAGGGGAGGCACCGATGGTCTTCCTCATGAAGCAGCCCGGCCTCGTGCGCCATAGCTCGTACCTCTCCGTCTACGTCGAGCAGATTGGCTTGCCAAACGCCCAGCACCTCTCTCGTCCGCGCGTCATCGTCTCCGTCTACGGTACAAATCGATAGATTGATACATAGGACTGAGGTGTGCGCCAGACGTGTCGAAAAACTTGATTGAGAAGAAGCAGCTCGTGACGTGTCTGCCGCTGGCCCAAACCTCGCTGCTCTACTATGGCTTTACGTGGTTTATGCAGACACCGTTCGAGAACCTCCCATCCGGTACACTGCCAGCTATTGCGCTGCTGGGTCTTGATTGTGTCGCCAGGTGCGTTTATTGTGCTTGAAGTCCAAGCCGCGTCCAAGCTCGCGGATGACATGCCGAGCTCGCCCAAGTTCAACGAGACGCAGGACATTTGCTGGACGTTCATCCACATTGACCAGCGCTCGACGACGACGTGTGCGCTCAACGCCGAAATGTACGCGCATCCCGTCGACCTCAAGTTCAAGAAGCTCCAACGCTTTGACGCGTTCGTATCGGGCGACATCTCTGTCCTCCACGGCTAAGACACTCGGTCATCAATGCATATCTCTGCCTACGTACGGTAGCGTTCAGGCATTGAAGGATGGATAGTGACATGTTTCTACTACAAACGAGAACCACGCTACTTCGAACCTCTCTCGGCTCTATTAGACGGTGCTGGCTACGGGAGGACCGTGGCGCCCGATGGTCGAGAACCACGTCGAGAAGCCAACGGCCGCCAAGAAGACAGCGCCAAGGGACACGAAGACGAGGGTTTGGAACGCGTGCGGGTCGGCGAATGCAATGCTGACGAGGAGCATGCCAATGTAAAAGAGCTTGGTCGTCGCGCTCTGCATCGCGTTGATGGTGCCGCGCCGATGGACCTCGACCCACTCTTGCATGATCTGCGTCTCGGCGAGGTCGGCGCTCCAGAGCCACGCGCGCGAGAGAAGCACGGCCACGATCATGACGTAGTCTGTGATCTGCACTTGACCAAAGAGCACAAACGACGCGCCGACGGGAACCAGCGTGAGCCAGAAGAGCCAGACGCTCACGACAGCGACGCGTTCGACGCTGCCGATACCGCGAACGAGCAGCGGGAACAGCAGCGTGCCGAGGAGACCAAAGAGTGCACCGAGCCCCGACGTGGCGCCTACAACCAATCGAGTCGAGCGCTGTCATCGTCAGCAAGAGTGAGAGGAGTGTACCGAGGAGTGAGAGCGCGACGCCGCGCCATTGCAGATAGGCAATGTTGAGGCCGCTGCCCGAGAGCACCGTCATGTAGAGCGCGCAGTAGGCAAACGACACGAGGAACGTCGGGTGCGCCGCGTACGCTGCCCACATGGACGTGTACTGGCGCAGCGACAAGGTGGCTTTCGGCTTGGCGCTCTCAATGTGCGACGAGTTGGCGAGCGCCGGCACAAGCGCGTAGACATCCCGAACCATGGCGTATTCCAGCGGCGCCGACATCAAGTTCCAGACGCCGACCGCGGCCGCCCCTAATGTAGCCCGTTAGAGAGAGAGGCTAGGTTGTCGATGAACATACCGACGGTCGCGCGGGTCATGGGGTCGGACCCTGCATAGTCCATGAGGATACCAAAGGCCGCCGGCGCGAGCAGCTTGCACGAGAGGTCGATGCGGCGCATGGTTGTGTTCCAGTCGCCGAGGCGCGTCGATGTCTCGGTCGCAATGACGACGACCCAGTCCTTCTCGAGCGAGAGCGTCTGCGCGTCGCTAAACACTTGGCCAACCGCGCCAAGGGCGATCGTGCATCCAAAGAGCAATGTGAGCGGCCACGTCCACGTCCACTGGATCCTATTGGTTGTTTTCAACATCAATGCCAACAGAAAGTGCAATCTCAGCATACGTGGCAGCGCCATGGATCAGATACAGCATGCTGCCGAGCGTAAAGGTGCTAAGCAGCACGCAGGCGTTCTCGATACCAATCGAGACGTTGAGGACGGTCATGCGGTTCGTGTGGTCGAGCCACTGCCCGAGCGACGGCACCGCCGCGACGCCGACGACGTACACCACCTACGCCGAATGATGATCGTCATCGCCTCCCACGAGATGCCATCGCGGTGTACGAGCGAAAACACCGCGCTCGGCAGCAGCGTGTTGACAAAGATCTCCATAAAGAGCAGCGGAATCGCAAACTGCCACATGCGATCGCCCTATGAACAAAGTGTCATCGTCCGTGAGGACTGGAAAGGACACGTACCCAGGCCGACATGAAGTGGCTCGCATACATGTAGGCGTGGACACGTGCCGTAACAGCGACGCCGTTCATATCGACGAGACGCGGCGCCGGCCTACGCGTGCATGGTGAGCGGATGTCAATGAGATAGAACGAGGACGCACGAAGACAAGAGCGCAGTCGCTTCGGTACTCGGTGTGCGGTGGTCGCGGTGGTGGGCAAGGACGCAGTAGAGAATCGGCAGCAAGGTCGCAGCGCCCACCATGCCCATGGGCAGCACAAACTCATTCGGTACAGGGCAGTCGTCCGGCGCTACCGCGCAGCCTACGTAAATGTACGTGGGTCGAGAAGGCAGTGGGAAGTGTCAGTCGTACCACCGCTGACGCTGAGAAGCGCGAGACTGGCCGCGCCGAGGAGCGCGCCGACACGAAGCGTGGCGTCCATCAGTCGTCGACTTCAACGAAAAATGAAAATGATCGATCGCTGAAAGCCAAGGAAATATTAATGGAACCTTGGATCGCTTGACTGAAGCCAGAGGACAACCAGATGGCGGCTTCAATCGACCACCTTCAACCGTCGTTGAGGACCACGGCAACAGCGCCAGCAACGCGACGTGTAAGGGAGGGTGCGGTGGCTAATAGTGTGGAGAGGGAGCGCAGATCCATGCGCAAGGCTTACT
This sequence comes from Saprolegnia parasitica CBS 223.65, assembly GCF_000151545.1. Classification (NCBI taxonomy): domain Eukaryota; phylum Oomycota; class Saprolegniomycetes; order Saprolegniales; family Saprolegniaceae; genus Saprolegnia; species Saprolegnia parasitica. Next base: position 94,346 of record NW_012156469.1, on the reverse strand, counting down.
ACTCGATTCTACAAGCTAAATCGCTGTCATGGGGAAGCATGCACTCTTGCGACTTTCGACATGGGTTCAGTGACATGAAACATGTCGGTTCAACCTTGGATCGTGAAGGAGCATCTTGAAGCCGCCGTCAAGAGGCTGTCGTCACGACATATTACTCAAGCAGCGCCGAGGTGCGTGCCATGGACGAGCAGCAATTTCGTACCAAAGCAAATGTAGTAGCACGTCAAGGCCTTGGTCATATCAACTCCACACGTTTAACGACTAAGCTTCGTGGAGTACGCTGTAATAACTACAGGTTTCAAAGCAATGGTTCACACAACCACTGTACTGGAAGCCTGTGGAGATCGCGACTGGTCCCGCGGCTGGCTCGCAAGCCGTGTCGATGCAGCCATCGCGCAGCTGTCGCCGGACGGATCTCAGAGGGGGCACGACGAGTGTGCTGCTGCTTTTTCGCCAGCCGCAAACGCACGTGTGTGGCCCCTGCTTGCAGTGTACCGTAGGCGCACTCGAGGAGGAGTCGAGGACACCAAGACGCACCACACAAAATACATATTCACGACACGCTCTTAGGGGCGGTAGTAGAACGTGTGGCCGTTCGGGCACATGTACTGTCCGGGCTGGCTGCCCGGCGGCATCTGGACGCGGGTCATGCACGATGGACACTGCCGCATGACGATACCGCCCGAGGGCGCACGCAGCGGGGGCGGCGCCGCGGCCGACGACGGCATGCGGAGGGTAAAGAGGTGGCCGTTCGGGCACTGCAGCGTGCCCCGCGCGGTCGAGCTCACGAGGCACCGGATGCGGCAGGCAGGGCACTCGACGATGACGTTG
>NW_012156469.1:62561-93415 GCF_000151545.1 Saprolegnia parasitica CBS 223.65 | reverse complement strand
CCGCAGCCTTCACAGGCGTTGCCGCCCGTGCCGCGCTTGCCGCAGTTGGTGCAGCACGGGTGCGCTTTGGCGAGACCGGCCGTCGGCTCGGGCCACTGCGTCTGCACCTTGCGGCAGATGGGGCACTTGGTCGCGTTCGCCTCGTCGTGGTTGACGTTCTCGAGAAGGCAGGTAAAGTGAAACTTGTGGCCGCACTCGCCCGTAAAGATGGACTGCCCAAGGGACTCGAACTCGTCGAGGCAGATGGGGCACTCCTCCTGGTCCATGAGCAGCGTCACCTTGTGGGTCGTCTCTTGGGGCGTCGCCGCGGCCTTGGCCTCGGTCGCCACCTTGACCAGGAACGGCGCAGCCTCGCGGAGGTCAAAGTCGCTGTGCGAGCGGACGAGCCGTGCTGCCATGGTCTCAAAACGGCAATCTCGGTGTACCTTCCGACCGCCTTTTATATTTTGAAAAGTACATACAACATGCAAGGTAGTTTTAAAAGAGTCGAGCGTAGTCGTTTTCGTCGAGTCGATTTCCGACTAGGAATTACGCGACGAATTCGTACACGCTGTTGGACACGTCAAGTCTGGACAAGGTCCAGCTCCATTAACAACCGTGCTACAGTAATAGGTCCTTGTCCTTCCATGTCCTTGCACCGTTCAAGGTGCTGCTTGCCGAACGAGACGTCTACGATTCATGAGGCCTGCCAGTCCGACGCGATCAGTTGCCGCCAAAAATCTGCGCCGATGCAGCCGTGGGTGCGTCGCAGCATTACGTAGCAGGCACTCCTACCAACCTCAACGTCGTCGCAGTGTGTGCAAGGCCGCACTGCCCGAACGAATTCTTGCCGCCTCTTCTCATCCGATGGCGTTCTGTACCTGTACAAATTAGCGCGGACAGCGGTCGTGCCCGAATGAATGATATCGCAGTGGTTTTACCGCGCCTTGCCAGCGCATACACACGCAGGCTACTACCACCAAGGTAGGGTCCTTGGACCACGCTGCTCATGGTGCACACGAGCAAAATACTGCGATTTTTGTGCGGGATCGAACCTCGAACCTCGACCCTTAAACTCGGGCAACCGATTCCAAGAGCAGTCAATACGTGCAGTGCTATATAATTATGTAGTGGCGGTGCCGTACCGCTGCAGCGTGGGCTACTCGCGGCCTTGTGGCTTGTAGTAAAAGGCGTGCTGGCGTGGACAAGCGTACTGCCCCGCCGGACTCCCGGGTGGAATCTTGACGTCGGTGCGGCACATGGTGCAGTGCACGGTGGCAGCCGACGTGGCGCGGGGGCGACTCTCCGCCGTGCTACTCGTACTAGTACTTGGAACTACGGGCGCCACGAGGGCAAAGACGTGTCCGTTGGGGCACTCCACGCGACCTCGAGCGCGCGTACTCACGAGAAAGTGTACGTGGCACATGTAGCACTGCAGCGCGACGTCGTCCGGCTCCCATGGTTGGCTTCGCGCCCGCGCCCGAGGTGTGTCGGCGAGCGAGTACCCGCAGTGATGGCACCACGGATCGCCGACCCCTCGCGTGCCGCAGTGGGTGCAGAACGGGTGGGCGTTGGCGAGCCCGCGTGTGGGCAAGGGCCACTGCGCTTGCACCTTGCGGCAAACGGGGCACTTGGTCGCATTGGCCAAATCGTGGTTGATGTTTTCGAGGAGGCAGGCAAAGTGAAAGGCGTGGCCGCACTCGGCTGTAAAGACCGACTGCGACAATAAGTCGTCGAGGCAAATTGGACAACTCGGCGGGCGCCGCGGCGTTCTGGTGCCGCAGAGAGATGGCTCTGAGCTCGCGCGCGCCGCATGCGGAGTGCAATTCTCAACTGCGACCGGTGGGTGCCGCATCGTATATCTTGTGTGCACCCAGTTGCTGTGGGCAATTTTTTTCCGGATAAGTATCCGGAACGACGTAGTTAGTCGAAACCTGTAGTCGGCGTTCGATTGAAGTCGACGTGGACGCGACTTGTGGCTTGTTATCGGGAAGATCATCGAAGCATGCACCCCGACCTCGGCGGCCTCTGTACGACCAAGACGACGCGCCTGCATGGAGGTGATGGCTCATGCGCTATGCTTATGTGGTAGACAAGACGCCCGTGACCTATGCGTACCTGTGCGGCACGGGCCTTGCGTCCGGGGCCGCGCTCTTCCTCGACCGCGCCCATGACCTGCCACTCGGTGCGACAACAGCCTCGTTGGCCCGCGTGGGCTCAGACTTGCTGCGTAGATCTCACGATGGTGACCCGCTACGGCCAGTACTGGCGGCTCCTCACGTGCCACTTTGGCTTCCAGAGGTGCATCTTCCTTGGATCATCATGCACATGCCCATGCTGCGTAGTGGCATGTCGGTGGCCTTTGGCATCTACCTCATCTTTCACTGCCGCCTCATCGAGCGCCAGGTAGACGCGTTGCTCATCCATGCTCGTCTCAATCACGTTGTCGCTCTCTAGTTTGGCTCCAAGAAGTTTGGCAGCTTTGTCGTTCTCGTGCTCCTCCTCTCGACGCTACTGCAAGCTGCGTGCTTGAAGGCCAAGGTGCTGCCATCGATCGCGAGCGGCCCGTATGCGTTCATTGGCGCGCTCATGGTCGTCTTCTACGGTACGACACCATGTTGACGTCGGTCATGCCGCATGATCCTCGTCCTCGATCGAGTAGGCAATGTGCCCAAGCTGCAGCCCGAGCTCTTTAGCGCGATGGGTCTTCACCTCTCGGAGAAAGCATCGACGTACTTTATGATGATCTTGGTACGTCCATGCGCGATGATTGAAGACTCGAGCGATCCTAGGTGTGCTTGCGCGGCCTCGACTCGGCGCTTCCGTTTGGCACTGGCGTGCTTGTCGGCGCCTTGTACCAGACGACGCCGCTCTCCAAGTTTCGTCTCCCGAGCTTTCTCGTGTGGTTTTTCGAGGTACACCAAGCCCGTAGCTTTGCGTCTCTCATGCGCGACTCAGCTCTTCGATGCGATCTTTGCCGTCGTGCCCATGAGTGTGGCTGCGCAGCAGCGCCAGCGCCAGCTCCAAGAAGCACAGCGCCGTCACGGCCACGCCCCCGCTGTACATACGACGCAAACCATGGGAGGTCCTCGGCTCACTTGTGTGTAGCCGAACGGGCAAGGGTTCCGTGACCAGCTCTTGCCGGGCATGGGCGGTGGCATGCCGATGCCGGTTGCGGTACACGCTTCGATCCTCCGTATCGCCCTATGTCATGCGGATGCTAGGCGCCGCCGTCTGATGCGGCCATCGCGACGCTCACGGTATTTGTTTCGTTTTTATCCCAATTTTGTCAAGTCGTCTTCATGCGTACCGTATCCTGACCTAGGCGCTCGGGTTTGAACGGGACCAAGCGATCGCGGCGCTGCGTGCGGCCGACAACAACGTCGAGGCGGCCGCCAACCGTCTGCTCAACGGCATGTAAAAGAGACAACATGTCGTGCATTCCAATGCCACTTTTGATCGTTCAGCACGCAAATCGACAAGGCTACATGGCCGCGTCCTTGCATAGAAAGTCTTCGACGGCGTGTTCGATCCAGACGGCTTCGGTCGCGGCCTCCAGCTCGGTCTTTTGACGCAGCTCGAGCGCCAGGCGCTCGTCCAACTGCTGCTTCCGGAGTGCCTCCACTTCTTGGCTCCGCTGCAGCTGCCGCGCGCCATTGACCGGCGCGCCGCTGCCCGAACGTTCGCGCGTGTGCTTTTCAGCGAGCGCCGCCGTCTCGAACGCTTCCTTCTCGGCCAGCGCCAGTGTCGCAAAGGCCTGCTTTTCGCCAAGTGCCGCGAGCTCGTGTGCGTGTTGCTGTGCGAGGGCCTTGGTTTTGAACTCCCACAGCTTGGCATTCGCGGCGGCTTCAAACGCGTGGCGGGTCGTCGCGCTCGGCGACGGCGGCGTCGATGGCTCGGTGGTTTCTTCGTGCAGTGCGTGTTTCTGCTGGATCGCGGCCCACTCGCCCTCTTGTTTGAGCTGCAGCGCGGTGCACTCGGAAGCGTGTTTGAGATGCAACGGCTGGAGCGAGTAGTGCTCCCGGAGCGCATCCCAGTTCATCTCGGCTTCGTTCTTGACCATGGTGTTCTTCCAAGGCACGCAAGTGACCGTTGCCATCAACCGAACAGAGAACGGACGCCCTTTCCCATATACTTCTTGTATCAACGCGCGAGGCGCCAGTCGGTCGGTCGACTGTTGGTTCGCGATGGTCGGTGGCCAACAGCGAGCGCTGAAATGGGCTTGGGCTGCGATGCCAGCACAGCGCAAGAAGGGCTGCTCCTTGACACGACCACAAAATTCCTCAGTGTGCATGCAGTCATCGCACGAGCCAAGGTGCTTTGTTTAGACCAAGTGCCCTCCTTGCGGCTTCGAGACTGTGCTTCTGCCTGTCGACAACTCGCGCTACCCGTTGCGTGGATGCAGTGAGAACAACGCGGCCGAGTAAATACGAGCTTTTGGTGTCCATGCCACGCGAGGTTCTATGCTACTAGCTACGTGCGCTGCAGCCAATGGACGACGGCGATCCCGACCAGCCTACACGGACGGCGATGTGAGGTGGCGAGACGGCACGGCGACGCACGCAAGGACGAGGTAGAGCGCCATGGTCTCGAGGCTTTCTTGGTACTGGATCGCGGGGGCTGTCGCGAGCGGCAAGACTAGCAAGATAAGAAATTCCTCAACCTATAGCAAGCTACCATGGCGTCAACGTACTTTCGCCGGTGCGGTTGAGCGCGACGCGGACGACGCCGCCGTACTCGCGCATGAGCTGCAGCGTGCTCAAGAGGCGGTCGCCGGTCTCGTGCGAGACAAAGACACTTGGCACAACGACGCTGGTCGAGTTGCCGTTGTCGGGCACCATGCGAATCGCCCACGACCTACCAGTTGTCGTCGTGAGACGACGGGTTGGCGATGGGAGCCGACTCGTTGCGCGGGCGAGGGTAGTTGTCCATGACGATGACGGCTTTGGCGTGCGCGCGCTGCGCTTGCAGAATCTTGAACGCAAAGTTGCAGCCGCCTCGCTGCACCAACGCGACTTTACCCGTGAGGTCCTGCCGCAGCGGCCGGCACCCGTCGAGTGGCCGCGCTAGAATGCCACGTCGTCCTTGCATCCAAAGAGGCAGACGGGGCACGTCGATCGATCGTACCTGCCACGAGCTCGAGGCCGCTGTACTCGTCTGCGTTGCCGACGCGTCGGCCAAACCGGGCGTGGCTGCATGAACAAGGTATGAGCAACGAGGAGGCTGCGCGGAGATCACGTACATGTGGCGTAGCGTCGCACAGCATGGCCTACACGCATGCAGCATGAGCGTCCGGCCACGCGCATGATCGTGCGTACTCTTGGACGACAAGCGCCGACGTCAGCGTTGAGAGGACCGCGACGACGGCGACGAGCATCGATCGCATCGCTTGCTTGTCGGTCGCCTCGTGGCGTCTATCCACTGGCCTCCGGATACAAAACCTCCGGATAACAGATGTGGGATATCGAGGTGGTGTGAAATAGCACACGTGTGAAAATCCCTTTCCCACGGCCGTCGCACGTATCCGGAACCTTGCGGAAGGCGACCACAATCCCATTTCCACGACCAAGACAAGAACGAAGATGCTGATGCTCCTCCGCCGCCATGGCCTGCGCGCCCGACGCTTCTGCAGCGCGGCGCCGACGCCGACGACGCTCACGATCGGCGACGTCCTCGCTGAGCGCGAGAAGGTCTTTGCCAACCTCGACTCTGCATCTGCCGGCGAGATCCACCCGTACTTTGACCGGTGGCAGTCAATCCAGCACGACGTAGGCGTGCGACTGCATCGACCTGGCCTCAGCACATGCGCATGTAGGCGCCTGTCCACAGTGCGGTCGATCTGATGGTGCAGCGCAACATTGGCTCGCTCATTGTGACGCAAGGTATCCGACGACGACGCGTCTATGCACACACGTCGTTGTGCTCATGGACGCGGCTATGATGGTACTAGAGGGCCATGGCATCGTGGGCATCGTCACGGAGCGCGATGTGATGAAGAAGATGGCGCCGCACGACGACGACGACGAGTCGCACATTGTGCAGGACATCATGTCGAACCACATTTTGTGCATTGACCCGTCGACGACCGTCATGGAGTACGCGTTCTTCTCATCCTGGACATGGATGCTGTCTCATCCGAATGCTGCTGCTAGAGCCTTTGCGACGATGACCAAGGAGAACATTCGCCACCTCGCCGTCATCCACACGGACATGAAGCAAAAGGTCACCAAGGGCCATGTACCCATCGATGCGATGCGGAGTGTTCTCTCGATCAAGGTGCGTCTTGTCTCTTTGTTCTGTGCGATCGCCACGTCATCGCCTCACGAAATTGCATTTGTATAGGACATTCTCAAGGAGTATGCCAACGACGCGGCCAAGAAGAAGGCGAGCCTCGTGCCCGAAGGCGCCGAGATGGCGGTGCCGCTGCCAACAGCCGACGCCAAGCCCGCTGCGGACGCCGCGCCTGTCGCGAGTACGCATATCGCTCCCATCTCGCCTCTCACGCTCTGCCTGGAATCCTAGTCACGGCGGGCTCGCTCCTCCGCAAGAAGCACGAAAAGATCAAGCTCATCCTCAACTCGCGCATCGACGACAGCGTGTCGGTCGCCGAAGCGGTCCGGGAAATGGTATATTGCACCAATCCCATGGACGCTCTTCGAGGAAGACTGACTAGGCCCGCCGCAACTTTGGTGCGGTCCTCATCATGGACGACGAACTCCACGTGAAGGGCATCTTTACTGAGCGCGACTACCTGACCAAGGTGCTCCACCCCAAGCTCAACGCGCACGACGTGCTCGTCAAAGACCTCTGCACGAAGGGGGTCTTCACGCTCAAGAGCGACGCGACGCTTGAGACGTGTGTCCACGAAGCCGCGATCCAGTACAGTGTGCAGGCTACAATAGTCCAAGTGGTTTTAAAAGGAATGTTCTAGGAACTTTCGCCACTTGCCGGTCGTCGACGCCAAGGACGATATTGTCGGCGTCCTCTCGGTCAAGGACGTGGTGCGGGAAATCTCGCGCGAGTTCAAGAGCACGCAAGGCTACTGGCTCATGGAGTACTTCAAGTCCAAGATGGAGCCCAAGACGGAAGCGCCCAAGGTCGATGTTGTTCCGCCGCTGGCCCAGCCGCTTGTCGAGCCGCCCGTTGAGGCAACCAAAAAAGAGACGCCCAAGTCCAGCGCCTCATAAGCACGACGACCTCCGACGACAGTCCATCGGTTCGATTCGGTTCGATTCGGTTCAATTCGGTTCGCGTTAAAAAGCAATAGAACACATTTCAAGCGCTCGATTCCATTCGAGCAGTGCATCCCACCACCATCGGCATGGCGCAGCGCGAGGTCTGCATCGGCTGCGACCGCCCGCCCTGCGTGTGCTACTGCGACCTGCTGCCGTCGCCGCGCCTCTCGCCGGGCTTCCGCATCCACTGCGTACAGCACCCGAACGAGGCGAAGCGCAAGGCGCTCTCCAGCGTGCCGCTGCTCGCCCATGCGCTCGACAACTTTACGCTCGAGGTCGCGGACGTGGCCTCGGCGCCGCCGCCCGACGATCGTCGTCAGCGCGTGCTGCTCTTTCCAGGCCCGACGGCGACGCTCCTCTCGCCGCGTGCAATCGCCAACCTCGAGCTCGTCGTCGTCGACGGCACGTGGAAAGAGGCCAAGCGCATCGTGCATATGAGCCCGAGCTTGCAGGCGCTGCCGCGGGTCTTGATTGCGTGCGACAGCGCGAGTTTGTACGGCACGCTGCGCAAGGAGCCCAAGGACGGCTGCGTCTCGACGCTCGAAGCGGTCGCGCAAGCCATCACGGTGCTCTCGGGCGATGCGGCGATCCAAGCCACGCTCTTGTCGCTCTTTGGGTCGGTCGTCGGCCGGCAAACGGCGTACGTCGACGCCGGCAAGCAGGCGAACGCAGCCTACTACAACGGCGTGCCCAAGCCCGAGCGAACGCGGACGCTCGCCTGCGCCAAGGTTGTGGACGAGGCGATGGACGCCGACGTGCGTGAGTACGTTTTCTACATGACCGAGACGCGCCTCGATGGGTCGAGCCGGTGGCACTTGGTCGGCGACGCGTTTCGGAGCACGTACAGTGCGGCCATGCGCCTCTGTGTCGAGAGTAATATTGCGCGCAAGCGAGGCGACCGGATCGGTGTCGTGCTCAAAGCGACGTACGAAAAACGCTCGGCAAGCACCTACGTTCCGAGTGTCGAAAGTTAAAACAGACAAGTTGTCCACTGTATCCAGTCGACTCTCTACTGCGTACTCGTCGTACTAGTGTGCAAGGCACGTGGTATCGGAAGCGTCGAGGAGTTCTCGATCGAAGCGAGTCAGTACTGTGACCATGAGACAGGCAGTCGCCGACCTCAGTGCGATCGACACGCCGCTTACTCAGCGTTGAGTGACAGCGCAATCAATACCACTGGAGAGGTCATTGTTGGTACAGGGCGGGTGCTTGTCGGCTTCCTTGACGACGGTCCAAGGGTCTGACAACACTGAGCTCGGGCCAAAACAAACAGGCCAAAACAAACATGCATATCTATTACTTTGTAAAATGTGGAAATCCAGCAGAGCGGTGTCGGATCGCTTACTCGGTCGCAGGCGTCTCTTCGTCCACCTTGATGTAGCGCGGGACGCCAAACTGGCCGTCGGGCTGGGGCCAGAGCCACTGCTTCCAGACGACCGGGCGGATCTTCTCGTTCTTCTCGTCGAGCTCGAGCGTCGTCGACGTCTTCATGGCCGCGAGCAGCGTCGGGTAGTCGCGGTGCGCGGCAAAGACGGCCTGGAAGCTGCCGATAAAGGCCAGCGGCACGTAGCCATCGACGTCCATGTGCTGGCGCAAGAACGTATCACGCACGAGGTTGTCGGCGCTCAAGTAAAACTCACTACATCGCATTGCATCCATGAGCATCCTCCATCCATCGGCAGCATGAGCCTACATCTGCTGCTTGGCGTACTCGGCCGTCGCCTTCGTGTCGTTGTACGCAATGAACGTGCCGTTGGCGTAAAAGCCGTTCTCACGGCGGCCGCCGCGACCACCCTTGCCACGGCCACCGTTGGGCGCACGGCGCGGGCCGGCCGTCGTCTTGTCTATCAAGTTTGGTGAGTTCGCCGGCCATGGCAGCACGGCAAGGCGTGTACCAGCGACGGGCTTCTTCTTGTTGGCGGCGGCCGTCGGCGACGTCGGTTCGCCGGCCGTCTGCGCGACTTCTTCGGCCTCCACGAGGCGGTACTTGACGCTGGTCGTCGATGCCATCTTTGCTCGGCGGATTTTTGAAAAACTGAACTATTGGCACCAGTCAAATACCGATCCCTAGCCCCAGCGTATTTTTACACCGCGCTCGATTTGCATACAAAGAGCAAGATGTCGCTTCAACGCAAGTCAATAAAATGAGCACGCGACCACCACCATGATGGCGCCTGACCCGACCGAGTTCTCGGCGACACCCAGCGCAGTGGACGGCGGCGATTCGAGCCTGTCTGTCCCTCCACGACTTGATATTGGCTCTCCATGGCAACCCAAGCGGCATGACAGCAGTGGGACTTGAAGCCAAGGGAATAAATTAGTAGTTATTCCCTTGCTTGAAGCGGCCGCTTCAAAACGGCGCCAAGCCGGAAGGGTGGACTGTCAAGTTGCCGTTGTCGGCAAGGGATACCATGCATAGTAAGTATGAAGATGCACGACGAGAGGGCTGGCACTACTGCTCTATGTCATGCGATGGCATCCGGGTCGGGCAACATGTGCGAGATTTTTCTGGAACAGGACCAGATCGGGTCAAATGCAGCATTGGAATTGCACCACAGGCTACTACGCTCGAGACAAAAGACAGTACGTGCTTAGAGAAGCGGGTACGACGCGCAGTCGGCGAGGCCGCACATGTTCTTGTCGCGGGCAATGTGAAAGTAGCCGTCCATGCCCCACGTCGCCGACCAACTAGCATACAAAAATGTGGTCATCTCAACGCGACAACTGAGAGTACCTGTTTTTCACAATCCAGTACGGTGCACCAGACGTGGTCGTGTTGTAGCCGACCGCCAAGACCGCTAATAGTTGTGGAGATGGCGTCAATCAGAAGGGGATGCCATCGACAAAAAGAACGCGGTACTACCATGGTTGACGTCGGCTTCGCCCGACTTGCACTCGGTCGAGTCGTACACGCCGTCCTTGTAGAAGCGAAAGTCGGACGCCACTTGAAACGCGATGCTGACAGGGCCCACGGTCCCGACGGCCGTTTTCTGCGATATTATTTCAATGTATCAACCGGCCGGTGACTCGAAACTTCTTGGGTTACCAGCTGCGTCTCGTCGCGCGAGGTAACATTGACCACGTCGAGGACGCGGACGCCAACGTTGGCCGGGTCAAACTTGCAGGTTTCGTCCTTGGCGTGGTAGGGGTAGGTCTACGCACAGCCGCATAAATGCGGTAGTGTCGAGGATTCAAGCACGTACCGCGCCCGTGTCCAAGCCGCCATTGTACTTGATGTACTCGAACGCATGCGACGGGAGACCGCCATTGCAGCCGTGGTTGTCGAAGGCACCGGCGCAGTCGACGAGATTTTGTTCCGAGAGGAGGATGCGCTTCCCATGCGTGAGCAAGTTGTGGCTCTCGAGACAGCCCGTGCTCGAAAAGGTCCTAAAAACGTCTCCATCCGTACCTCCAAACGGGCCATGGAAGCGTGGCATACCAGCACGACCCGCACTTGCCTTGGTTCTTGACCGGCGAGACAGCGTCGACGCGGCGCCAGTCGATGGCCGCGGGCACATCCGTCGTCGCCGTCACGCTACATGTCCATGGTCACAAGAGACGATGCTGCAAGTCGACGTACACGGAGCGATGGGTGGCCGAGCAGTTTTGTGGCGTGGCGCCGAGGTAGTCGGCTTGGAACTCGGCCCTAACGTGTCCTTCACTGACTTCTGTCCTCATGGTAGTAGTTGGCAGCCATACCACGTCGAGTCGGCAAAGGCGTTGAGCGCGAGCGAGTATGGACGATCGCCACGTGCATTGTGGGTAGCAACGAGCGCAGCGTTGGCGACAAAGGCGGCGAAGCGCGCTGCCTCGTTCTCGTGCTGGCCGTACGCGACGTCAAAGGCGTCCTTCCAATGCGAAAAGAGCAGGCGGCGACTTGTCTCGGACGTGGGCACCTACAAAAGCAGCATCGTGAGCCCTCGTAAGCTATGAGATCGGATTTGGACCGAGGTCAGCGCCCAGTGGGTCGGACCACCTGACTCGCATTGAAAGATGGCCGGCGGCAGCTTCTTGGCTTCGTCTTCGTTGTAACACGTGGACGCGACGGCGGCCGACTTGCACCAGTAGCACGGCTTGTCGCCTTCCTTGCCCTTGCGGCACGCGGATTCCGTGTTGAAGAAATGGCACCCATGGCTCGGCGACGTCTCGGACGTCTTGCAGGCAAAGACGCCGGGCGGGAGCTTGCTCACCTCGTCGGCTTCGTAGCACGCGCTGGCGACCGCCGCCGACGCACACCACGCGCAGGCCGCATGTGCATTCGTGCACGCCTCCTCGTTCTTGAAGAGGTGGCATTGACCCCCGTTTTTGGTGGTGGCCGCCTCCGCCGACGCGTGCCATGTCTCGTGTCCTTGGGCATCGTTTGTGACGTCGACGAGGCTCGTCACGCCATGGGCAAACACGGGCGCGCGGCCATGTTCGCACTGAAAGATCGCCGGCGGCAGTTGCTTGGCCTCGGTCTCGTTGTAGCACGTCGACTTGACGGCCGCCGACTCGCACCAGTAGCACGGCTTGCCGCCCTCCTTGCTCTGGCGACACGCGGATTCCGTGTTGAAGAAATGGCAGCCATGATTGGGCGCGGGGCGGGCGCACTCAAAGATCGACGGCGGTAGCTGGCTCGCTTCGTCCGGGTCGTAGCACGAGCTCTTGACTGCCGCCGACTTGCACCACGCGCAGTCGAACTGCAGGCAGCTGGCCTCGGTGGCATGGTCATGGCAGACGTCGGCCATCGCCGTCGTAATCGCGAGCAGAAGCGTCGTCGTCGTCGTCAGGACCTTCATCGTCGGCTGCTGCTTGGTTGCTGGCCAAAGGCAATATGAGCAATATGGGCGATGGGCGAAAAAGATCGTATTTATTTCCAATAATTTATCCTGCATAATGTAACAAAGATAAACGTACACAAAATAATAAAAATACCAGCAACGGAGGCGGAGCCCATTCCGGGCAGAATGATGATCAGCCAAGTGCAACCTCGCCAAGTGCAACCTCGCCAAGTGCAACCTCGCCAAGTGCAATATGGACAGGATCGGATTGACTACACGACAGAAACAACACTAAGCGACAAGACACTATTTGCATGGAGACGCGTCACGCTGACCGAGGGGACGTTGGCGGTGGCGTCTCCATCGCGTCTCATTCGTCTTGGCGGCAGTCTCCAAGCCACTTGGCGTTTGCTGGCGCCTGCTCTATTGAGATTTTACATAGTGTGCATTCAAATACTAGTACGGACCTTGGCGATAGGATGGCACTGTCATTCTATTGCGTCGCCACGGCCATGCATGCCGCTCCGAACATGCGTCCGTGGCGCTCAGCAGTTGGGATGCGCCGACCCCGCGTGAAGACTACCAAAAATGCTCCAAGACGAAATGGATGCAGTACGTTATGCGTCGTCACGGAGATGCGTTAAACGGAACGCGACAATCGCTCGCTCGTATGCCAGCACACCGGAGCTGTTGCAAAAGTTGCCCTTCTTGTAGAACTGGAAGAGGGCACACGACACAGCGCTCGCATTGTCATGGCGGCGGTTCTTGTAGCCGCAGTGAGGGCACGGCAGGATTTTTCTTCTCGTCTTTGGCGAGCGAGAGGACGGATCGTTCCACTCGCGTCGCGGGACCGAATACGATTCCGCAGCGAAGACGGGCGTCTCTTCATTGAGGACGTCATCAACCGGCTCGTCCACACGGTGCTCGATTGGACGAGTCATGGCCGTGCTTGTCGACTGGAAGGCCTCTAGCGCATCTCGATCCGCGCCCGCAACCCGTTGCGTGGCGTACTGCCCCATGTAATAATGTGCGCCCTCGAGTGCTTTCTGGCGGCGCTGGAGCCACATGTCGCGTAAAGCGCTGAGCACGTCCCTTGCAGCATCGTGCGGCGCGATGTGCTGCATCTCACGCGCGTACGTCGTGGCGTCGAGCGACACGTAGCTCTTGCCATCCTTCCGGAAAGGCAGCAGCGAGAGCAAGACAGCCGGGTACCACGACGCTACGAGCGTCTCGTCCAGCGACGAGAAGCCAGTCGAGTCATAGCCCTCGGCGGCTCTCGGACATTTGAGATGGCGCAGCCGACGCACGCGAAGCAGTGGCCACTGGCCTCCAAGCGACACGATTGGCAAGAAGCTCTTTGACCAGCCGTCGGACGTGATCTCGTTGCTGCCGCACGCCGGGCACGACAACTTGTTGACGTCGATGAAGTGCGAGAAGAAGGTGAACGGGCACCAGACGTACACGTCGCAGCCGCCAAAGAGAAAGGCGTCGGGGTCAGGAGGTGCGCCAAAGCTCAACGACGCATCGGGCAGCGTATATTTCCACGTTGGCCACTTGCTGCGGTCGAGAGGCGTCTTGGGGCGCAGATTGTACAAGGACGGCAGCGTGGCCTCGCGCTCTTCCCACGAGCGCGTGAGAAAGTCGGTGAGAAATCCGCCATCCTTGTCCATTCTACAGAGAGCACGTAAGAGAGAGTACATCGCAAGTGGCTCTCTTGAGAGCAATACGCACGGCGGTATCGCGCCCGGCACGCGTGCCTGAGGAGCCGCTTGCGCTTGTGGCGGGTGCACTTCTGCCACGTCTTCTCCACTAGCTACTTGGGTTTGCGGTGGGTGCACTTGCGGCGCGTCTTCTCCACTAATAGCCTCTTGCAATTGCGACGCGTTGCCGTCGCGGCCTTTGTTCCTACACATGACATGGGCGCAAGCCGAGCGATCGCCGGCGACGTACAAGTACTTGCCCGAGTTGAGCTTCCATTCACACTGCGGTGTGTGGCGTCCCGGCTTGCCGCAGTCGAAGCACACGTCCTGGCTCTCATGGTTGATACGGCGCTTCCCGCGCCCCTTCTTGGAGAGGTACACGGTGCCGGGTGGCAGCTTTGATTTCTTCTTGAGTTCGCGCCCCATTAACTGTTCCTGAGGCGGATTGATGGATAGCCCTTGACGTTGCTCTTGGGAAAACCATCATTTTGTCCAATCAGAGAGCGCAAAACACGGCGCACTGGCGTGTCATGCGCTGTTTTGATTGGCTGGTGTTTTACTGGCGGATATGACGTAATCAATGTGGGCAGATTACGTAATCCCGCGCAAAAACGATGCTATTCGCGTTTCCATCCAAACACCAAAACGTGGAAAAAAGTATGTAGGACATATTGTCGTATTCCGCAGGTATATATAGATAACCTGTTTTACATAATGTCAATGTTGACAATGTAAATGTCTTCTTCAGGCTTGTCAAAGCGGTCGGTCGACACGTTCTCGATCGTCGTGACCGTGTCCTTGCCCGTCTCGACTCGGCCAAACACCGTGTGCTTGTTGTCGAGCCACGGCGTCGGCACGGTCGTGATGAAGAACTGCGACCCGTTCGTCCGCGGCCCCGCCTACAGGTCCAACGATCAAGTTTCTATCAAGGTTGTATCAAGCACGTACGTTGGCCATCGAGAGCGTAAACGGCCGGTCGTGGCGCAGGTTGCGGTGGAACTCGTCTTCAAACGACCCGCCCCAGATCGACTCGCCGCCCGTGCCGTCGCCGTTCGGGTCGCCCGTTTGGATCATAAAGTTCTTGATCACGCGGTGCACGAGGCAGTTGTCATAGTACCTACACCCAGTCAGTGGATACCCTACCCCTCGTATCGAATATACCCATTCCGCGCGTGCGTGCAAAAGTTCTCGACCGTTCGCGGCGCTTCGTTCGGGTACAGCGTCAAGAAGATGTCGCCGAGCGTCGTGTGGATGACAGCGCGCGTCCCGAGCTTCTGGGCCGACGTCTCGGTCGCGATATGCGACGCGTCCAGCGTCGGTTTCTCGTTGAACACATCGCGCCTACGCGTCCCATAAGACAATATGTACACAGCTGTGGCCGTCATGTACCCGCTCTCGTCACCATCGTCGTCGTCGACGGGCTCGCGCGTCGAGAAGCAGTAGAACCGAGCTTTTTTGAACGCGGTCGCAAAGACCGTCGGGTCGGTCACGTTCTTGGCCTTGGGGTCGCTCATGACGAGCTTCTTTTGCGCCTGCGTGGACGCGTGCTTTTGGAATTGCGTGTTGACGTTGGGCGTGCCCTACATCATTTATCCCACGGTTGGAGGCGAAGCCGACCGGTGTGCCTACCTGGAAGAGGCAGATGCGCATGAACCGCTCGGTGTTTTCGACCTTGCCGAGAACGCGCACGAGTTTGTTGGTCTCGACGTTGACCATCTTGATGCCGAGCAGCGTCGGAAAGAGCAAGAAATGGCCGGACGCGTCGAAAATGCAGTTGGCGACCGGCGGCGACGAGAGGACTTCCTTCTCGACCGCGACGCGCCGGCCAAAGTCGATTGCGTCGAGCTCCAAGCTGCCGTCGGCTTGTGCGTCTTCAAAGACGGCGAGCGACTCGTCGTACTTGCGGCGGAGCTTGCCCGTGACGAAGCGGAAGACGCGAATGACGCCGTCGGACGCCGTCACGACAAAGTCGTCGCCGCTCGCCGCGATGTCGATCGTTGTCGCAAACGCCTTGTGTTTCGCGAGCTCGTACAAGTCGGTCTCGCCCTTGAACTTGAAGCGGAGGCCTTTCGTCGGCAGCGCATACGTCGACGGGCTCCATAGCTCGAGCATGCCCTTCATGTCACCCGACACCATGCAGTCGTGCAAAGGGTTGTACGCGAGAATGGTGACCGGCGCCGAATGCAGCGTTGGCAGCGTGTGCAGGAGTGCATCGGACGGGCGCTCGGCGTGGTAGACCCGGAGCGTCGGCGCGTCGACCTCGGCGACGACGATCTTGGGCACGACTTGGCCTTTCGGGAAGGCCCAGCAGCACGCACCGGGGATGTAGTCGAGCGTGAGCATGTGCACCATGTCAAAGCCGAGGATGTCAAAGAACTTGATCGTGCCATCGGCCGACGTCGTCGCGAGCCGGAGCCCGTCGGGCGAGATCGCGAGGCCGTGGATGGCCTTGAGGTGGGCCTTGTAGTGCTTGACGAACTCGATGCCGGTGACCATCTTGCGCCAAAACTTGACGTGCCCATCGCTGGAGGCCGTCACGAGGAACTGCGTCGCGTCCGAGAAGGCCACGTGCGTGACCACGTCGCGGTGCATGTAGCTCTTCTCGTACATCTGCGCGCTCGGAAGGTGCTCGAGCAAGTTCGCCTCCGTGGCCTTTTCCATGACGCGGCGGCGCTTGGGCGCCGGCATCGGCATCGGCATCGGCGCTTCGTCGTCGCTGCTCATGCTGGCCGCTGCTTCCAATTCAATGGTCTGCCTAATTTTGGCACGCGCCACAATTACCACCACCCTGCAATTTCGTGGCATATGCCACCTTTGGATCCAACCGGACGACTCGGCTAGATCCGATCCAGGTATAGCCACCGGTTGCAACCGATTTTAACCGCTGTATTAGAATCCGGTTGCAGTCATCACGAGATCATTGCGCCCGAAGCACGTCTTTGCACTCGGCGTCCAAGGACGTCGGTTGCGCAGGAGCTTGGATACAATAGTCTCCTGTATCCAAGGGTTGCTCCTCCTCTTTAATCGCCTTCAAGAGATGGGCCTCGCTTACCATGCCATAAATGAATACAAGCTGGAGGTCTCGACAGCCCTAACCCCACAAGCAGCCCTAGCCCACAGACCAAACCATCTCATCAATAGTGCGCATGAGGTGGATGCCTCTCTATCGCCTCGGAGGGATATGACAAATGTACATCGATATATACATGTATATAGTAGGCAGCATGGACTCGAGCACTCACGTCGCCACGTGCTCCCAGCCCGTCGTCGCGCGGTCGATGAAATCGGCGTCCATCGTCGGCGAATGGCTGATGGCGTACAGCAGCTTCTCCATACAAATGGCCTTGGAGCTGTACCGCGGCTACGTCATCCATCATCCATCACGACCCTGATCCACGCACATCTCGGTCTCGTACCAGACTCAGCGAGAAAAAGCACGTCTGCGAGTGCGGCAGGTACATGTCGGGCTACAACATCATGAGCGTCACCACCACCACAGAACGCAGAAGTGCGTACGTTGGCGTGTTCGGCCACGACCGCGGCCTGGATCTTGAAATGCAACGTAAACTCTTCCAACGACCTAGCATGAAACGTAAATTCTCACATCCAAGAGCCACAATCCACAATCCAAAAAGCCTAAGTACCGTGGCAGACGCGACCGCGCCAGTACAAAGTTGACAAAGCTGCTGCGCTGCTCGTGGTTCATGTCGGTGAGGCACTGCCAGAAAAATTGAATGTGCGCATCGTTCGGATCGACCCCTAACCCCATTCATGTCCCACCCGCTCGCGAAGTGACGAGCGTACCATCGTAGACGGTGATGCGCTGCAGCAGCTCGACGTCGATCTCGGGCGACCCACACACAAGCTCCTCGAGCTGCGTCGGCGTAAAGAGGCTCAGAGCCGCGTGCGGCACAACGGTCGCGAGCCCTTCCATGAGCGGTCGCAGCTGCGCCGTCTGCGCCGCCAATCGGTGGGCCACGCACGCGTCGACCATCTCGATCAAGGTCGCACTCGTGAGCGGTGTATCGTCCCGCGCGACCAATGGGGCTTGTGCCTACATCATCACAAGGGCTACGTGTACTTTCTCCAAGGACACGGTTGTACCACGCGTAGCAAGTGGTCAATGATCTCATGCGTCTCGAGACCGGCGACCTCTTCGTCGCTGAGGCGTTCGAGGTCATGGAGCTCACGGACGACCATCGTGTCGACGCCACTCCAGTCCTTTCGGTCAAGCGCCAAGCTTACGAGCGGCTTCCAAAAGAGCTCCGAGCAGTTGAGCGGAATGAGAATGCGGTGCCGCATCGCAAGCCCCAGCAGTCGCCCGAGAAACTTGAGGTGCGACGGTGATGCACTGGGCGACACGACGTACTTATCTTGATTGGCACCCGACGCCTGGACTGCATTCGGGCACGGCTCCAAGAGTCTACATACCGATCGTCATGACATAGCACCAAGACGGCGTGGCGAGGACATACCGCAACACGGGCCCAATTGGCTCTTCCCAGCCCGCTGTTTGAAAGACGGCTCTGTACGGCCCGCCGTGGTCGTCGACGCCTTCGCCGAGGCACTTGACGTAAAACGCACGGGGCTGCCCTGCGTCCTGGAGCTCGTCCGTGTACGCGCGCCGCAGCGACGATGCGTCCCAGTTGGTCATGGCCGTCGCGAGCTGACCGAAAATCGTCTTGTCGTAGGCCCCGTGCGGCTCGAGCGCTTGGATCCGGTTCAGACTCACTTCGCGCAGACCGTCGGGTCGGTCGTACTCGTCGGACGGCGGCGTCGTGTGCGTGGTTGTGATCGCGAGCAGGTCGCGCCAAAACGCAATCTTGATGCGCTTAAAGAGCAGATCGCGGAGCGTCGCGAGCGCTGCCGCCGTGGCCGCCGTCGGCAGCGCAAACAAATCGTTTCCGTGCAAGTCGACAAACGGCAGCAGCTGGGCGACCGTGCCGTTCAGGACGAGGAGGCATGCCAACCGCGCCGCGACCAAGGACGCGTCAAACCCACTCAACGAACCACGCACGTGCTCCCAGACATCGGCCCACGCCAGGTTCTCGGGCTCCGTGGCTTGCACGTCGCACTAGAAAAGAAGACCATCACCTCAAGTCCAAGAGAGCAGCGACGTACGAGGGCATCGACATGCGCGACCAGCATCACGTCGTGCTGCCGTGTCCAGTTGCTCGAGCTATCGACGAGCGCTTCAAAATCTGGAGTGAGCGGCGCGACTGGCGTAGCGAGCGGCCAGAGCGGGTCCGGTGCCGTCGAAAGCTACACATCACCGTCGGTCGTACGAATCCAATGAGGAATGAACGCGTACGAGAACAAAGGGATCGGTCGTCGCTTCCACGTCGGCGTCGCTGGGCGGCGGCACGTCGTCGGGGACGGTCGTCGTCCGTGGCGTTTCGCAGATTTGGCACTTGGAGAGGTTCGGGTCGTTGAGCATCGTACACGCTTCGCAGCTCCACGCGGCCTCTTCTTCCATGGGCGCTTGGTCCAAAAGCGCAAGCACTTCCGGCAGCCGCCAGTACCACGCACCCGCGCCTTCTTCGCCCTCGATAAGAAACCACACGCGGTCGTCGCGTTGCCCGAGGATCTGCGCCGTGCCATACCGCGTGCTGAGCGTCGCTTGACCGCGCGTCGTCACCAACGCCGCGTCGCGCATGGCCGCCGACACGCGCAGCGGCGTCCCCGCGCGTGTGAGGAAGACCCGCGGCTGGAAATACCCCGTCGACGTCATCGACATATGCATCGCCTGCGCGCGCGCCCACACCGCCGCGTCGAGCCGCTGGGTCGATGCCATGGTTTGGACGAGACTTGCCGCCTCCAGCGCGTGATGCAAGCGGTCGTGCAGGCGCGGTGTCGGCCAATGCAGGCCCTTGGTGCGGCGCACGGAGAGCGCGTCACCAGGATACGAGAGGCCAAACACCGGACCAAACGCACAGGCTTTTCGTCCGGCTTGCGACTTGAGGAAGCGAAAGGCGACGCCCATGTCAATCACGGCCGGTCGGCCACGCACAAAGTCGTCGCCGTCCTTCAAGAAGGCCAGCGTGCCCTTGTCCATATCGAGACGGATACCGATACTGTCGCCGGCCGAGAAGTACCGACCGTAGAGCTGTTCGCCTTCGGCCTGGCTCCACTTGACGCGGTAGCTCACGAAACCATAGTCGCCCCAGCCGTCCGGTGGCGACAAGACGCTCGGCGCCGCGACGCCGAGGAAGACGCTGCCGTGGTTGCACGCCTCGATGGTCACTTCCCAATAGTGCACGCCCGACGTGTACGCCGTGTTGCCGCGGACCAAGAGATGCGTGCCCGTGCTCGCGTGGGCCTCGAGCCGGACGCCCATGAGGTCGGGACTCATGGCGATCATGTCGTAGGCGGTCGGCGGCGGTACGAGCGTAAACGCTTGCTCGCAATGCGCTTCCCAGACACCGCGCAGCTCGACGTCCTGCGTGATCGTTTGCACGGCGTCGGTGGTCGGCGTGACGTAGCCCAAGGTCGATGGCACCGCCGGATACCACGGAGCCGTCGCGGCGGCTTGGAGATTGATCGGCGGCAACGCGCTCGGGAGCGGTTCCGCGACCACGTCGGCGTCCGTGACCGCCTCGGGCACGACTTTGCCCTTGCGAAAGCGCTGGGTGCGGGTCGTTTGGGTCGGATGGTCGGCCGCGCGCTGGAAACGCAGCGTCTTCCACACGGACGGGTAGAGTGTCGAGACGCAGAGCGGAACCGGCGCCACAAACGCCGGAATGCCCTCGAGGTGGTTGGCGTCCCAGTGTCCGAGGTAGTACCCCTCCTTCTCGCCGCGCAACGTGAGCTGTCCGAGGCCGTGTCGACGCCCGTGCTCCCAGTGCCCCGTAAAGCGCTCGTGGCTGTGGCTCGGCGGGTACCGGAGTTCGCCGCGGCCGTGCTTGAGGCCACGCACAAAGACGCTCGTCTGCGGTCGATACAGGCTCACGCACGGCACAAATCCGTTGGTGCCGTGGACAAAGCACTGCATCGGCAGCGACAAGTGGAGATTCGAAAAGGCCGTGCCGAGGAGAAGCCCGTTACGATACACGACCAGCGTCCCGAGGTCCATGTTGAGCTCGAGGCCGACCACGTCGCCTTGTGCAAACCCTACTGTTGCGAGTCGCTGGCTGTGGCCGCCGTGGTACGTCTTGCCGGTCGCGCAAACGCCCCAGCCGTAGGCGTCGCCGCCGAGAAGACCGTTCGGGTCGGCGCTCGGCGTCGCGATCCCGACGCGGAGACCGTCCGTGGCTTGCAGCGTCATGATCTCGACCTCCCAGTGGATCGACCCGCGGGAGAGAGACGGCGGTGGCGGCGCCACGCGCGACGTGACCCGATGATGCGCGCACACGGGTGCAAACTGCTTGGTGCGGTGGTTGAACACATCGACATGCGAAACATCAATCATGGACGCCACGGCCACAAATCCTTCCGGCGGCGCATACTGGAACGGCGTGTGGCCCACGTTGATCTTGGCGCTTTGGCCGCTCGAGAAGCTGCCCGCCGGGTACAACCCCGCACTCCATGGTACTTGGGCGTAGTCGGCTTCCGCAAACGCGAGCCCGAGGTCGAGACCGTTGTGCGTGAACCGCATCTCGCGCGCGTCCATGTCCAATAAGACGCCGAGGACGTCGCCAGTGTTCCAGCTCCACGACTCGGACCCGTACGCGTGGCCCGTGTTGCACCATTTCTTTCGGCGCTTGCCGTCGACGCCAAACGAGCCAAAGTGATCGCCGACGCCATGGGTCGTAAACGCCGGGCGGAAGCCAGGACTCGCCCACCCGAGCTGCATGAGGCCCTTGGACTGCAGCACGAGCTCGTAGTAGACCTTGCCATGCGTCACGAGGCCGTGCACGCGCACGGTGACGAACGTATCGGTGCGGTTGTGTACAAACAGTTGTTGGTCGAGCGAGAGATCGGGCGACGGCGCCGAGTGCCAGTGCTTGGCCAAGGCCTCGACACCAAACGCGCAAAAGACGAGGCCCGCGCGCTTCTTGCCCTTCCGAAGGAGACTCTGCACCCGTCGGCCGCCGTCAAAGACTTCGATCGCGTCGCTACACGACGGCAAGAACGACATGGCGGACGGCAGCGACGTGACGACGGTCTGGGCCATCGTCGTGGTCCACGCGCCGAGCAGCTGCCCCGCGCGGTGCCGGCCTGAGAAGCGCATGTGCGCCATCCACTCGAGCGGCGAATACGCTTCCTTGATGTCTTGGCGAAGGCTCTGCATCGCAAACGACACCTCGCCATCGACCGTCGCTTGGCCAAACACAATGCACGTGATGCGGGCGTTGAGCACAAGACGACCCATGACATCATAGGACGATGATGACGATGACGACGACGACGTGGCATACAACTCGAGGGAAAAGGCCATCGACCGCGCTTGGCTCCAAGGACCACCGAGCGCCGCGCACGCATCGCGCGTCCACGTCCCGGCGCCCGTAAAGACGACCTTGGACGTCGGCAGCGACAACACCGTGGGCGGTACGAGCGTTGGCGACGGCGCACAGGTCCAGCTGGCGCCGACAATCGCGCTCTCGTTCAAGTGCTCGCTCACGTCGTAGACGTGCGTCCCGGCGCCTTCCTGGAGCGGCCAGTGCCCGATGATTGTCAGCGCCGGGACCAAGTCCATAGTCTCGGCACTGGTTACCACATCGTGTTCTTCGCTGCAGCACTGGTGCAGGTCGAGGGCCGAGAGTGCAGCAACGTTGGCGTCGTCAAGCGCTGCGTTAAAGTACCGGACGTTGGCGACGCGGCCGCGGACGCCATACATGTCGTGGCCAATAAACTGCATCGGGAGCGCAAACCCAGCCAATGGCTGCGAGGCCACGCGGACGCCGTTGAGATAGAGCGTCACTTGGGTCGGCGACGCGACGAGGCAAAGCACCGACCAGCAATCGTACGGCACGGTGGTCTCGAACAATGTCGTCGAGCTTGGCTCACGGTAGCTCACGACACTCACGCCTGCATGCTCTGCCGAGCGCAGCGCAATGCAGCCGTTGGCCGACGACGCGAGAATCGCCTTGGCGCCGCCACGCTCGGGCGAGAGACAGTACTGCGCCGTCCACGGCGGCAAGAGGTCGTCGGTCGCGAGCCCCACGTAGGCGCAGCCGCCTTTGAACCGCAGCGCGTACCGCATCGGCGGCGTCACTGGCGCCGGGAACCGCTGTAGCACCGAGAGAAGCTCCACGTGTGCCTGAAAGTAGCGCGAGTAGAGCGGGTACACTTCGTCTTCAAACGCCAAGAGCCGACGAGCGTTCTCTTCGAGGTATGTCACCGAGAGCGACCGCCGAAGCGCGATGAGCACGTCGTTGGACACGGTGTTGTCGTTGAGCGCGCGCAAGAGCATGCGGCAAAGGACTTGGAGCGCCTTTTGCTGCACTTCGAGATGACTCGACTGGAGCGCCTTGACCCAGATAAAGTAGAGATCGTAGGCAACGCTCGACGGCGTGAGCGCGATGGCGTCGTCGCTCTCGAGGAGCCAGGACGTGAGCAGCCCGAGGAAGCGCAAGTCGGCGTCGTTGCGAAAGTACGCGTCGAGCTTGTCGCTGTGCGCGCGGCGCCACGAAAGCGTCCCTTGGTGTCCGTCCCGCAGAAAGCGATCCATTTGCGTCGTGAGAAACGTCGTGATCGCCAATCGGAGCGGATTCGCGGTCGCGCACAGCGCACGCAGCGTCGGCTGGAGCAGATCGGGCGTCGTGAGGCGCGTCGTTCCGAGTGGCGGACGCGTCATCGTCGTCGCAAAGTCGCTGACCCACGCCCGGTGCGCGACAAGACTCACAAACGGCACAAACAGATCGGCGTGCCCCTCAAAGACGTCGAGGAGCACGGAAATGTCGTCTTTGCAGGCGGCGAGAACACCGACACCGAGCCGACGGGCGTACAGCACACGGAGGGTCGTCGAGGTTGAGAGCACGTCGCTCGCGAGCTCGTCGGCGGAAAACTTGGCCGCGCACTCGGCAAACCCGACCCGCGACGATGCAGGCGCCCACGGGTGGAACACATGCTCCCGCTCGTAGCTCGAACTCGACGGCGTCTCGTCGTGAAAGCAAAAGGTCATGTCCGAGAGTTGCTCGGGGTCGTCGAGCGGTCGAATGCAGTTGCGTCGCGCGAGCGCTGCCTCGATCACGGAGGAGGCGAGACCGCCGTCGTCGTCTTCTTCGTCAAAAGCGCGAATTTGAATGCCCGAGAGCAGCGCGGGCTGCCCGAGCGTGGCAAACGAAACGTGCGAGAGACATGGCGCGGCCCACGCGAGAAGCAAGCTAGCACGCGCGACGACGTGGCCATAGCCAAGGTGCACACGCGTCGGCGTCACGACCAGCCAGTACGGCACCGCAGTGGATGGATCGACGAACGCGCCCGTGTCACTTGCAAGAAGCCGCTTCTCCGTGCTGCCCGCGACGACATCGTAGACTTCAAGGAGCGTATTGTGCTTGGCGCCCAGCACCACTTCCTGCACAGTGGCGTGGTCGAGCGACGCAAAGAGACCGATACTCACATCGCTCGTCGCTTGCACCGAGAACGTCACGACCGTCGACGGCACGATGGGCAAGGCCCACAGTGCCGTGTACGCGGAGCCCGAGACGTCCATGTTGGCTGCGTCCGTCAGCACGTGGCACGGCCCAGCGTCGTCGGCCGGCTCGCACTCGAGAGTGGGCGCTGGCTCGCGCGGTGTGCCCGGCGTCCCCGGCGTTTCGGGTGTCGCCAGCGTCGTCATCGTCGACTCGTACATCGGCGCATCCAGCAAGTGGCCGTTGCTCAGAATCCAGTTAAGCGCCGTGTTGACTTCGTGGTTGGACTCTTCGAGCGCCCGCTTGCACCACGCTTCGGGAAACCCCATGGTCATCATCGACTGCACCCGGACGTCGAGGACGCGGTCGGCCGACGACCGTTCGTCGCGGCGCATGGGCGTCGGGCCCGAGCCCAAAAACGCTTCGTGGTACTCGAGCAGTCGGTGCAGCTCTTCGTCGTCGTGCATGGCCTGTAGCACAAAGGCCAGCGAAATCAAAGGCGGGTCTTGGTCGTGCCGCCGCGAGACCTCGATCGCGAGGCTGAGCACGTCGGCTGCCAAGCACTCGCACGTCGCACAGAGATACGGACCCAGCTGCAGCGCGTTGCACGTGTCCCGCCACGCAGCGCCCTTGCCCGGCATCGCCGCCTCGAGCTGCGCCACTACGTAGTCGACGATCCGAGTCTCGTGGACGCCCCACTCGACGCCCCAATGATCGCGGTTCGAGAGCCACTCATTGGCTTCGGCACACGCCGCCTGGAGCATCTCGGGCAGCGCGATCGCGCGGTAGACGGTCTCGACGGCCGTCTGCACATCCAGCCGGCTCGCTGCACTGCGCTCGATCGTGGTCCAGACACTCAGGAGACTCTCGACGGTCTTGAAGAGCATGTGATTGAGGAGCGCCTCGAGCCACTGGATGGCATCCGAGCCAATGCCGACCGGTGTATCAAACGTCGACACCTGCTTGAGCGTGCAGAGCAGCCCGTCGTGAAAGGCCACGTTGCACACAGCGACGCCGGCGACAACGACGTCGGTGGGCGGCGGCGCCTCAGAAAACGCCGGCAGTGGGTAGAGCGCGTCACGCATGTTGCCATACATGTGGTTGTACTGGAGCGCTTGCAGCATCTCAAACTTGGCCTCGACGAGAGGGAGACTCGGGAGACCGCTCGACGTCGAGAGAAGGCCGCCGAGCTCAAAGACCTTGCGCGCCAGCATGGGGCTCTTGGCGACAATGTCAAACAACTGCGTCGGATGCTCGCAAAAGATGCGGTGGGCGACGTGGAGGAGGTGCAGAAAGAGAGTCTCGCTCGGGATCGGCGCCAGCAAAGCGTTGGCCGCCGACTCGAGGATCGCATCGACAAACGCATCCGGTAAGATTGTCAGCGACAGCGTGTGCTTGGGCACCGTCGTCATCTCGGCCGTCGACACGGGCGTCGATATGTGGTCGCAGAGCACGGTCGCGCTGCCAAAATCGCAGTTCGGGTCGACCAGCATGACCATACCGTCATGATGTGGAATTGTAGCGTATCCACCGTACCGAATCGGTTCGACAAACGACCCCAAGACGCCAAGGACGCCGATTTGCACCGTGACGTCGTCGGACCGAAACATAGACTGGAGAACCTCGAGCACGAGGGGATGCCACGCCGCTTCTTCCAGCAAGACGCGCAGCAGACTCACGCTCTCGGACGCCAGCGAGAGCGCTGTGCGGCTCGAGCGCGGCAGGCTCTCGGACGGCTGTGCGTGCAGCGGTGCACCGACGGCTTGCACGAGAAACATAAGCAGGTCGGTCGCACCGCGCACGCTCGACGGCGTCGCGACGAGCCCTTCCAGCGTAAACGGCAGCTCGAGCGTCACGACGACGGGGTTGCACACCGGGAGGAGCGTCGCGAGGAGTTGCATCGACCGAACTTGTGGCTCGGTGCCGCCAAAGCAGGCGATGGTCACAAAGATCGAGAGCCATGGCGTCGTTGCGAGCGACGCATTGCACGCGGGCGACGACGACACAAACTGCAGCAGCGACAAAATGCCCAGCAAACTCGGGTTCTCCCCCAACACGTCGAGCGCATACGTGCGCGACGTCTTGTGCGACTCGAGGAGACGATGGACGACGAGCGAGAGCTCGTTGTAGAGCATCTCAAACACGGCCGAGCTTAGCGTTTGCGGTCCCGAGAGCTGGCGCGTAAAGTGCGGCGGCGTCAAAACATGCGACGGGGCCAGTGCCGGGTTTTGGTTGCCATCGCCTTCGCTTGCGACTTGGACGGCGAGGAGATACACGACCTTCATCGTCGCTTGGCGGACGTCGGCGCGGCCCACATCGAGGATCTCTTGAAGCACGTGGAAGACGCGGCCGGCCGCGACGAGTGCGTGGTCGTCTGGCAAAATGCGCACACCGAGGGCGTCGAGCAACAGCAGTTGCCAGCTCGTCGGCTGCGTCGTCGCGACCGAGAGGTGTCGCACGAGGACATTGTAGTAGCCTTCAAACGCGCACCGAACGTCGTGCTGGAGCGCATGGGGACAGCCCGAGATGCCGGACGAGTAGTGCCACACGTCCGAGGCGCGGATCGCAGCGACCACTTGCAACAAAATTGCGGCTTTGCACGGAAGCCGCAGCGCTGAGACGAGCTTGGTCACGCGACGAAGGCCGTGCGCACGCTGGAGCGCCATGGCCTGCGCACTCTGCAGGTGCTCGCTGAGCTTTTCAGATTGCAGTCGCCGCGGCAAAACGCCGCAATGTTGGCAATGATCTCGGCGTCGACATCGCGGAGGCTGGCGTCGGGTGTCTCATCCGCGTCAAACGAACTGCTGCGCTTGCCCATCGAGATCTTGCGCACCAGCGTCGGCAGTTCGTGGTAGTAGACGCCAAGGCCATCGTCGGCTTTCGTCGGGCTCAAATGCAAGAGAAAGTCCACTTTGGCCAAAAGCGTTGCCGCAATCTCGTCGTACGACAGCCCGTGCGAGTTTTTCAGCCGGAGGGCATACGCCTTGAGCTCGTACGCCTTTTGCCACAGCGAGCGGAGCGGCTTGGGCGCCGGCGATGTCTTGGCCGCGTTGGCCTTGTCCTCAAACTCGGCATACGAGCTCATGCCGCAGTGGTACAGCATACACCCAAGCACGGCGCGGATGGCCTTTTCCAGGCTCGCGCCGCCCATGCGCACGACGAGCGGGCTCGCGTTGGCAAACTTGAGCACCCACTTGTCAAAAGATGGGTGGAGGCCGTCGAAGAGCTGCTTGTAGAACGCCGACGTCGACGGTTTGCTCGAGGACAAGCCAGCTTGGAAGAGCGGGGACCGAAGCCAACGCGCGTCGGCCTCGTCAATGTGCGTCTCGGGCGAGGCGCCAATGCGCTGCCCGTA
The DNA here is from genome assembly GCF_000151545.1 of Saprolegnia parasitica CBS 223.65. Lineage (NCBI taxonomy): Eukaryota > Oomycota > Saprolegniomycetes > Saprolegniales > Saprolegniaceae > Saprolegnia > Saprolegnia parasitica. Next base: position 65,872 of record NW_012156469.1, on the reverse strand, counting down.
CAAGTGGCCGCCAAGCCCTCCGAGCAAGAGACGTGCGTCCGACTCGTCCGGCGACATACTGCAAGTCTCTTGCAGCAAAATCTCGTCGATCGTGTCGAGTACAAACGGCTCGTCGTCGACGTTGGACCAGCACAGCATGGACGCGACGACCGGTGTCAAGAGCGAGGACAGTTCTTGCCGAGCTGCCGCCGACTTGCACGCTGCAAGCAGCGTCTTGGCGTAAAAGGCTGCCAGCGGCGTCGGCTCGAGGTTTGGCGGGGCATTCGTTCGTCCGTCCACAGTGATCGCATCCCCACCAAGAGCCACCGCCGAGGTCGAGAAGGCAATGGCGTCGTGGGCGTTGCAGAGCGAGATCGCGGGCGCGTAGGCCTCCCCTGCGACCAAGTCGAGCACGAGCGCAGGTCCCACGGGCGCGTTCGACGTGGTATTGACCACGAGAAGTGTCCCCATCGTCGTGTCGAGCTTCACGTCGAGTACGATCGGCGCCGGGCCAAGGAGCGGTAGATGCGACGCCTTGGTGCGAACACCCGCATGGTACCAGTCGCCTGTAAGCTGCCAGCCGTAGCTACCGGGGTCACTGCCGACGTACGACCGCACCGTGGATGGTGCAGTCGAGGCAATCCCGAGAAAGAGTTGGCCAATGTTCTGGACCCGGAATATCGTCACTTGCCACGTGTGCACGCCAGACCCTATTCCATTTGTGATGCTTCCGCATCCGAGCTACGCCGTACCTCGTGTAAACGTTTTGGAACCCAACGCCGTCCGCCACGCGCCGCCCGTCGTGTTGGTGACGCTCAAGCCATCGGCCGACACGTCGAGCCCCTCGTCGGACGGGACTTCAAATCGCATGTGCCCACCCAGCGGCGATGCAGTCGCCTTGGCCTGGCCGTCGAGTAGCGCCGTGAGCGAGTACGCGCGTCGTGTCGGCTGCGCATTGTTGGCCGCATGTTCGTCGAGAAGCAGCATCCCATCGGTCGGGTCGACGTCAAAGACCCAGCCACCCGTGAGCAGCTCGACATACTGGACAGCGTCGTTTTGGTACTGGAGCACGTTCTTGGTCTCGATGATTTGGCCAATGCTGAGCGTGCGGCCCGTCTTGGGCGCCTTGACGTTGGGCGTCTCGCGCACACCAATGGGGCAGTTGACAACCTTGAAGAAGCGCGTGTCTTCGTGCCACTGCAGCAGGCGCGACACTGTGCACGGCGTCCAGTGCCGCCGCACGTCGGACAAAAGACGGTCTTGAAGCGCCACCAAGAGCGTTCGCGCCGACGCCGTCCCATGCGTCGACGCGCTCAAGAGCGCTTTCAAGAGCGTTTTTGTCGTCTCGATGGGCACGATAGACGTGCTCGCCACGTAAAAGCGCTGCCACTCTTCGTACAAGACAACGAGTTGTTCGGCGGGCGACGTCGCATCCAGCGATGGCATGCGCGGGAGTTTCTGGAGCACGCTAATGACTTCGGCCTTCTTGATACGCGGCACGTCGTTGTTGTCATCGTCGCTCGTGTCGAGAAGACTGCGCTTGACGGCATCGAGCGGCCACGGGAAGAGCGACGACGACGACGATGGCGCGTCACTGGCCGGCATCCATTGCGCCAGCAAATGCGGCTTCGAGCTCAGTGCGTCGCACAGCGTGTCGAGACGCAGCACGTCGACGCTACTCAAGAGCCGCAAGAGCAGCTCGGCACGGGCCAGTGGCGTCGGGCAAAACACTTCCAGGCCTGCTGTTTGTGTCGCGATGGCCTCGGCGCGCACCGCGTCGTTCATATCGTCATCGAACCAATCGATCGACTCGCAGCGCATCAACGTGTCGCGAAGTCGCTCCGCAAACGACGACGAGGACGAGGCTGCTTGCATGCCAAGGCCGACGCGGGCCGGCGGTAGCCCAAGTGACGTCGGCGAGTGCGACATGAGCGGCGAAAAGTTGGCCCGCAAGACGCGCAAGAGCCCGAGCACCTGCGGACCATCGAGAAGGTCCGTCTCCTGCATCCACTGCGCCAGCACCGAGTGCAGCAAAAGAAACGTGAGCACATGCGGCCACACGACCGACGACATGACGTCCACGGCACTCAACGCCACGGACGCGTGCTTCACCTGCAGCGACGCGATCGTGGCTGCCGCACGCGGCTCGAGTGCGGCGAGAATCTGGCCAGGCAGCGACGTCGGCGTCGTCGTCGTCGTCATCCTCGGCTCGTTGGCATGACTTGTCGCATCCTGCGTCGTCGTCGTCGTCGTCCACCCAGCGTCCGAGGCGAGTGTGCCATGCCACAGCGGGACACGCCCCGTCGTATCGTGAACGATAGTCCCACGGCCTTCGAGGAACGCGTAGCGCGCCAACACGTCTCGAGGCACTTGCTTCTCACAGGGCGGACTCGCCAAGACGCGCACGAGGCGCACGTCGCCCTGCCACGGCGCAAAGCTCAGCACACTCGGCGCGCCGCCGACGACAAACGCCAACGTTGGGCTGAGGCCGTTCGGATCGAGCGACGCGCCGCTCGACACCACGCGTTCGACGGCGACGCCATCGACGTAAAAGACGACACGGTCCGTCGTAAAGCTGAGCCCGATCTTGTGCACGCCATTCTCGCAGAGGTGGCGTTGGGCAGTACCAAACTTGCGTTCACGCGACCGAAAGCAGAGACGACCCGTCGGCGTGACCCCCAACACAAAGAGATACGAGGGGCCGCCGTGTTCAAAGCATCCCAGCACGACTTGGAACCGTGCGTGCGGTGTGTAGCGCACAATGGCCTCGCAGTGGAAGGCGTGGGGCCACTTGGGACAGGCCTGAAAGAGGCGCGACGACACACAAAGCGGCCCGCCGCGCGACGGCGCAAACACCACATCGCGAGCCGGTAGCGGCGCATACGTCGTCTCGAGGCGCAGCGAAGCACTCGACGCGGCCGTTGTCGCGACGACAGAGCTGTCGCGCGATACATGCAACGCCTCGAGGCACGCCTTCTTGCTGCCGACAAACTTGGCGATTTCCTTGACCGAGAGCGCTTTGGCTTCGTGCAGTTGCACGTGATGTAAGTACCCCCGAAAGCCTTGGAGTCGGGCGTCGCCTTCTTGGATCCAAAAAGCGATTGCCTAAATGAACGGATGATGGTAGGAAGAAGTTTTTGGGCGAGCGGGGTAAGCCGAGTAATGGCCCCGTGGAAGCGAAGGCTCACCGGAGGGAGCTCCTACTACTGAAAATAGGGCTAGTAGAGCTAGAGTGCAAGCACCGCGGTTCATAGTCTGTGTGAGTATAAAGCCCGCGGGCGAGGACAACTGTCACAGTTATTTATTCTCTTTTAAGTGCAGTATGATTCACG